>NW_004443648.1:117496-188391 GCF_000330505.1 Entamoeba invadens IP1 | reverse complement strand
GGGGTGTCCATCTACACAATAAAATCCATCTTTTTGACATACAATATCTTCTTTTTTCTTATGTAAGTCTTCACTTGATGCTTTGAGTATAACAAGTGTGATTAAAACAAAGAAACCCATCAATCTCTTTGCTCGCCAAGTTCAGACTTTATAAGGGCTTTTTCATATCTCCGCTCGGAGTCTAATATTCTCTCTTTGTTTTGTAAACAAATTCCATATAAATAGTTTATATTTACCAGAAAATAAATCTACGGTTTTATTTTGATATAACATTTGTAAAAACATTAAAATGGGTTTGGAGTTTCCCCGTCACTAGATGACACCAACAAAGGTTTTTCAAATAATGTAACAAAACAGCAAATCAATTATCGAAATTAAAAACTAAGTGCTTGGAGATGAGATCAGACTCTGAAGAATTCAGTGAATTTTTAGATGAGTCCATTGGTGTTTCTTTTGAAGATTGTGATTCTTTCAAAGACTTATTCCAGTACTCTCTGAGTTGTGCCAGAGTTGGTGGTGCTGACTCGTAGAACTTGTTGAGTCTATTTTTAAATCCAGACTTCTTCTTTTCGAATCCCGTGAGTGACATAAACAATTTTCTTTCTGTGTTGCCGAGGATGATATTAGTTGAAGGTAGTGATGATATATCATTTTCTTGGGACGATGCCAATGAAGAAGTTTTATTGACCATATCTATTCTGCTTGATGGTTGTATATTCTTATTTGTATTAATCAGTGGTGCATTTACACAAGAATTGGTCACAACGACTTTTCTATTATTTTGCCTCTTTTGAAGTGCTTCTATTTGATTTTGTAGTGGAGTTTCCTCCGACTTCTTGACAAACTTTGGTTCAGGAAGCTTTACTTTCTGTTCGACCTTCTGTTCGCATTTGTCAGGTATATACTTCTTTTCAATTATGACTTTATTTTCACTGGTATCATTAACACTCTCTTTTGTCTCCTTATCTTTTTCAAAAGATTCGATTGTAAATGGATGAAGTGTGTTAGACAGACTCGAGTCCAATTGTTCTAACGTCTTTGTAATGTCCTCTTCTTTATCTTCTTCTTGGACATCGAACATATACAACATCATTTGTCCACAGATACCCTGGAACTGATCAAAGAACGCTTGAAGAGAGTAATTGAATGTATCGAAATAGAATGGGTCTTTGAAAACAGGGTCGGTGTACCCGTACAACTTCACCTTCATCCCATCATCTCCCATAAAAATAGAACCTCCTCTGTTGGTTCCATTATATCCAGCAGATGAAAATACAGTAAACATAATTGGAATGTGGTCATCACTTTCAAAGTCGTATTGTTGAACACCATCTACACACTCGTGTGCTCTTATTAGTGCTCGCAAGTCGTTGTTTTCAAGAAAAGTGACGATGGCCTCATATCCATAGAAGTAAGAGCAGTCTCTACTGTCATTGTGTAAGTACGTCACATCGAACCAATCATCATTTATTTCACCATTCTCATACTTCTCGTCATAGGTCTCATACATTAACGGGTCACTCCATAACATATCACTGAACACACCAATCTCTGGAATTTCTCTAAATCTATCAATCAATTTGATTTGGTTCACCGAGTGAAGTGACGGCGACAGGCCTCCATGACACAAGAAGAAATTTCCAAGAGGGAGACTCAAATAGACACAAAGTGGTAATGTTCTGAAAAGTTCGATAAATTTGTTGTAGACCCCACTGTCGTATTTCCACGTGCACTCTCTTTCAAACCCAAAAATGTGTGTCATTGCAGCAGACTCGTGGTTTCCTCGTAGTAAAATAACACTATACAGTCAGTTGAATATATTGAATAGAATGCTATAAATAAATATAACATTTTCTAGATTTGTATAGTAATTTATACTATACTGATGTTCTAAAAAAAGAACCAAAGACAGCAAACCCTTCTGGTGAATTGATTTTAAGACACAACAAAGTGATCATTGTTTCCGTCGAGTACTTTCCTCTGTCAACATAATCACCAAGAAACACCTTTACATGTGACAAATTTACCCATTGTGCATCATTCAAAATATTTAAAAAGTTGAAATAATTGCCATGGATATCGCCAAATATAAGAGCATTCTCTTCGACTTCAACCATGTTTGGTTCTTTTATTAGTAGCATCTTTGCTTCATCAATTATTGTTATAACAGTTTCTTTTTCTATCAACCCACCATGTTGGAAATGTTCTTGAAGAATATCTGTATTGTAACGACCGTCTTTAAAGAAGTCACGCCGTGTCAGAAGCCCACCTTTCATCTTTGTATATGTTCATCAAAGTTCGCACCCTGAGAAATTAAAAAAAGAAACTTTCAACAACACTTATTTATGAAATAGTTTTTTTTATACTTCTATATTATAAGACTGAGCATTTTTTTTTGTTTTGCAACAAGAAGTTTTGCAAAAGTTCTCTAGTTTTTCTACACTTTTATTGTTGGTTTTTGATTTATTATGTGACAGTTTAAATAGTAAAATAATTTATATTTATATACTATATTATTATAATAATTTTAGTATAGTATATTTATATTTAATTATATAATAAAAACAAATTAATTAAATTATTTCTATAATCAAAATTATAAATAAATTATCTAGGAAGCTTTTATTAAGTTATAAAAGTACTATAAAAAAATAAAAAAAACAGATCAATTTAAAAAAAGGTTCAAAACTTTAAAGGAATTCCAAATTTTCTATATTGAGTGTCGATTCTTGAATGCTAAAATATTTTGCACTTATAATTTTGAACTTCCGTATTTTCACCACACTCAATGAAATGGAATTGACATTTCCAACACTTAAATCATTCAAACAAACACCACTTATTGAAACATCCTTGACATCTCCAAGTTTTACTGGATTATCAAATTCTAGTAACTCTTCCTGGTCGTTATAAATAGTGAACTCATTTAATGGTATTTGTGTTAGATCAATAAGAGAGCCAGGAATATCAATTTGTAATTTAAGAGGATATTCCATTTCAAAGACACCAACACTAAAACTTGTAATTACTTTGCCACCCTTTTCTAAAACAAATTCATGAGGAGTTGAGTAGTTTTGAACTATATACGTCTTGACGATGTCCAAGTTGACGACATATTTGTGTCCGATGATTTGATTTTTATGTTTAAATTGAATAGTATCTAAAGAATCGATCCAAAGCTCTTTTATATTGTCATCATTAATACAAGACATGTCCGCCTTACAATAAAAAATATTTAAAACACTTGGACGACAGTTAGCCATTTCTATTGTCGTGTCTTTGTTCACATGCTGGATAAAAATATTTCTTGCCCTATTTGGAACAGTTATTACGCAATGGTGGACATTTTTAATTTCAATTTCGCTTATTGTTTCACATTGACTTAAATCAAGGGTGTTGATTTGTCTGTCTGCATAATCATTAACTTCTGTGTATTTGTGTTTGCCAAATGAAGCAACTCGCACTTTGTTAGTCAAACACTTTTGTAGTATATCCGTCACATAGTCCACATGATTTCCAACGTCTTTCATAATTTTGATTCCGCAGTCTAGTTGTGTCACAACACATTTTGTCAGAGGTACAAAATCGATGTTCTGTTCGATTGTATTTTTAGAAATATACGTGGTGTACACTTTGACGTTTTCAGGAAGTTGTGTAAAATTTATGTAATTTGGTTCTTTAACAATTTTTTGTGAAGCTATCACTATAAGCTTGTAATTCGTTTGCATGTGTTCACTAAAGTTGACTCTCTTTATCAATTCCAATGCGTTGGTACATGTGAGTATTAAAACTACTGTTTTCAACGTCTTGTGTTTTGCGATACGACTCATTACCTCGGCACTATCAATTTTGTTGTTGTGCTCAATAACTGTAATTGAAGTGAGTTGTTTACATGCTTCTAAATTAAAATTTCTTGCTTTGATCTGTTCCACATTCACACGCAACTTTCTTATTTTCTGAAAAATGTTTCTGATGTTGAAAAGTGGGTGTTTCTCTATTTTTTTTCCTTTTGTATTTTCGTAGTATCCATCCAAGTTCAAATCAATGATTGGAAATTTTTCCAATTGCGACTTTAAATCGTCGTTATTCAAATTTGAAGAGTTTCCACTGTATAAATACAAAGTTTGGAGTGCTGGGAAGAGTTGGAGTACTTCCTGGATTGAGCATTTTGTTGTCAGCTTGTAAGGATTAATGTACATAGTGTTGATAGCTTCTGTCATTGTTTTATTGACTAAGATCAAGTTAATTACATCTTCTTTGGTTTCGAGATACAACACGACGTTTTTAATAAACACCTGTTCAAGTATCTTCATTGATGTTTGTTGTATACAGATACGTCTTTAAAAAGACGAATAAAAGTCATTGACAAACCCTTGATAAGTAACACAAATGACAAACAAGTTATTAAATTAACAATGCTTTTAAACCTCATTACGCGAAGTTGCCATTAAAAAAGGTGTGATATCTTGCAAGTGTCATTTTTATCTCGTCGTACGTCTGATTCTTTGTCATTTGCGAAACAGTCATCAATTGACAGTGGTTGACCTTATACCCTGTATTCACGCTTGGATCATTGTTATACCTCTCTGTATACTCTTTCGCTGTTTTCAAAGACAGCGCCTGTCCTTTTTCATCAGGGGGGGTGTTGTCTATATACTCACAAATGTTGTTTAACTCCTCTTTCAATTTCTCTTCCTTCACGTAGTTCCCGTATTGAATCAAATCCTCCACCGACGGCAATCCCTCTTCTTCCCAGAAGTTGGTGTCGGTTTCCCAAGACCCACTCGAATCGTCCGAATCAAAAACGTTTCCATACAGTTGTGATATGTAATTCTCGACAATCATTTCTCGCATCTCCGGTTTTGCCTTTTCGATTTGTTCGATGATATCTTGTGGTGTGTCCGATGGTAAAAGCTTGATGATGTTTTTCATTTTTTCTTCTTCGAGTTGAAGGCTTTTGCTCCGAGGTAAAAAGGGTGCTGCCTTAAAGTTGAAATTCCGTGTTTCCATCACCTTTTAATTTTTCAGTCGTTTCGCTAGAAATTCGAAGCCTAAAAACTTCATCTTTTATTTCTAATATTTTTATTATTTCAAATGGTTTACATCAAAAAGCTATATATATTAATTCTTTATTATAAATTCAACTACACACATTTGATAGTAAAAAAATAATAATAAAATAACCATACTTTAGTTTTAAAATTAATTAAAGTAAATTATAATTTGATAGTTAATAATTTTTAATTTTAATAATTTAAAATTAAAAGCGAAATGTCTATACTATATATTACTATTAATATATTATAAACAAATAGGAAAACCAAAGTGTGCAAAAAACAAGACTTGTTGAGATAAAAACAGTATCAGAATTCGTCCTCAAAGAAGAACTCTTCGTCGTCGTCGAAATGATTTACAGATGGAGTGCTTTTACACAGACGGGGGTCAGCAGTTTGAACAAAAACAGAGTCTGAGTTATCCGAGTCAACAACAGGAACACTACTTAAAACCAAAGAGATTGGGTTGGTGCCTCTTGGTGGAATAATGACGTCATGGACAGACCAATTAGTGTCATTAAAAGTACCAATTCTGTCATTCGAAGTGGCTTCGTTGTCGTCTGACATGTCGAATTGGTAGTCGTCCTCATCGTTCTCCAGAACGTAATCACTAGGCGTTAACTATATTAAACATTTATTTTTAGTCGAAGGAGAAAACCCTCTTTCGGACGCCGAAACAAACTTGTAACAATCAAGCAAGTGAAGTGCGGTGGGTTGAATTACGTTCATCGAGGAGAAATGAATCTTGTTGTTCAGTGTTTTTATAGTGCAAAGGTCTCCAAACCCTGTTATTCACGTTTGGTTTTTTTATGGTTCTTTTACTATATATTCATTGTTTCTTTTTTAAAGTATCGAATGTTCTTTGAAGTTTTCACGGCATTGTCTGGCCGTCAAGCGGGGCTTTTGGATGGAAATTCTTAAACATCAAAAGAAGAGTCCATCGAATTTTCTGGGCTTTCTGCAAACTTCGTGCAACAAAGAATATTTTTAAAATCGGAATTTTTCTCGGTTTGTGTTTGAGGTCTGATCTTGGTTTAAAGATTTTTTGTAGATGAGGCAAACAAAAGACACTTTAACACTTATTATGTGTAAAATGAATAATATAAATGTTAGGCAAATTTTATTAAAATTAAGGTGTTTTTGTCAGTATTTTTTTATGGTAAACAAATATAAGAAAACAATGTGTTTTTTTAACATATTGCACTTTAGGCAAAACTAATTTAACTGATAAAAAGCTTAACAGATATCATTTTTTTAGTTTGATTTCCTTAAAATAATGAGGTTATTAAATCTTCTTGATTATCTAAAGTTATTACCGCCGAAAACTTGACAAATTATTATGACAAATGATTGACCAAATTGTTTTAACTAAACATTATTAAAATGTTTCATTTTACATACATTTATTGAATATTTCTGATTTTTAATTACCAGATCAAATTTGAAGTTTAACAAAACTAAAGGTGTTTTATTTAAAATTTGGGGAATAATTAAAATACAAATCGTTTATATAATAAAATAAACCATTGGTTTACTAATTTAGTATTGTTTTACTGTCTTTTTTTTTTATTTGAAATAATAATTAAAATTAAAATTATATCAAAACTTTTAATCAATTTTATAACCAAAAATAACAATTATTATTTATTAATATTATTATTATATATTTTAGTACATTTTTAGTTTATTTCCTAATATATAATAATTTCTTAAATAGCTGAAAACTGTAAAAAATTTATCATAATATGTATAACAAATAAAATTGTAATAATTTGTTATTATCAAATAATTATTTATTAATTATAAATAAATATTAATTTAAATTATTGGTTCATAGTTTATCATTTTATAACAAAAATTATTATTATCTATTATATAAGTTTAATTAATAAAAAACCAAATAATATTATTTCTTTTAAATTATTTTATTTAATTTTTTTTCCAAATTACATTATGGGAATGATTTTAAATCAAAATTGTTGGTTTTTTGAGTTTGATTATTTTAGTTTTTAAATCAAAAGGTGTCAAATTGTAACTTTTTTTTAAAAAATACAATCTATAAATATGATCATAAAAAAACTTTCGATTTACATAAAGCAATTTTTAGCTTAAAATATTAAAATTATTAATCAAATTTTTGTTTAATTCAATTGATCATCGTAATTCTACTTCCGTTGTCGTTTTAAAAACATTAATTTTCACGAAATGAATTTATTTCAACAACCAAATTTTCAAAAGACAACGAAAAAGAACTATTTATTTAAAGGTTTGAAAAAGAAGATGCACTACCTTCCACTGCGGCACGTAACTCCCAATTTAGAAGATAATGATCCAATACCACGACGAGCACAAACGATGCAAACTGCTCAAAGTGAATTGGGTATCATTTATATTACACTTTTAAGTAGCTTTTCGACTGTAATAATTGGTAAGCCTCGTCATTTAGCAACAAAGACACTTCAATTTATGCGTGTCAAAGAAATTGTATTTGAAAAGGATACCCTTAATATTTTAGATTATGTTGCAATGCGAAAAAAAGACAAAATCAATTACCTTCTCAAAACTGGTCTGTCTCAAAAAACAGCAAATAGGCGATTTAGTTTCGAAAAAAGACAAGAGATCATGCATTATCTTGAAGACGTTCTCTTCTTATATCACTTTGATACTAAATTGGAAATAGACGAGGCTGATGGAATCGAAGGTAAATTGTCAATTCACAAAAACAATAAACTTATTGTTGATGATCAAACAATCAAATTGCAATCCACAAAAGCTCGAGAATACATTCTAAACAAACTGGGTAATAAGGGAGAAGTTTCTTTGGATTCAAATTTGTATCATACTGTCTTTGGTAAATAATTTAATGCTTTTCTTTATAATTTGATATTGAAGAAAAAACAAAAAAAATATACCTTTTTCGCTTATTTATTAATCTTTTGTTGTTATAAATTGTTCGATTATTTTTCTTTACGTCAAACAAATTATTTCAACAAAAGATACATTTTTATAGCTTTTACCCTAATTTTGGGGTATAAAAGTTTGTTTATTTTTATTTAATTTGAATTTTTGAACAAAAATAGTTAAATAAATACTCGACAAAAATATCTAAAAATAGATTTCAGCTTTTTGATTTTTTGACAATTTGAACTAATAATTATACTTTTAAATCAATATAATTAAAACTATAATTAATTTAAAAAAATTATAATAATAAACCCAAAATATTGTTCAAAAATGTTTTAGAATTTTTTTTTTGTTATGTTTTTTATTTTAAACACAAAAAACATTTATTAGAAACTATATATAATTTTAATTAATTATTACTATATTTTTATTATTGAATTGTCAAGACAAATTTAGTATATTAAAATAAATAGAACAATATAGTTCACTATTCGAATACGTTGAAATATAATAATATATTATTAGATAAACTATGTAAAAGAGAAAAACATACACCAAAAAACTAATACATTAAAGGATTAAAAGAATCCAGACATGAGAGCAGATGCGTAGTCGAAAGTCATAGAAAGTGGTCCACCGCCAACAAACTCTGCGAGTACTGCCGATGAACTATTTATTAATTCATTTCAAAAAAACTCATTTTACCTTTTATGATACAAAGAAAATTCATCAGAACAAACAGTGGTGGTTTGACTCTCGACAACAGTGTTGTCAGTTGTGTTTGGTTAAATGCTTTTACGCCAATTGCTTCCAAGTCTGCCTTGAGAGTCTTCGTTGGTTTTGTCGCCGCTGTCACAACAGTGTCGAAGTCTTTGAGGACTTTGACGCTTCTCATGTGTTCCAAAGTGACGACGACTTCCTTTGCTATGAGTGATGTGAAGAGTTCAGTTTTTTCCCAAATAGTCGCTAACAAGTCGCGTGTTATTTCCATTTGCTCTTGGATGATGTAATTGAACAGATTTTTCGATGAAATGTCGATGACAAAAGTCGCCATCTTCATCACAAAGTCGTCACTCATTTTGAATTTCCTCATGTTATTAACAAGTAAACAAATCTTTTCGAAGTTGTACCTCAGTGTTATTCTCTTCAAACCATTCCAAAAGGCAACCAACAAACTTTGTTTCTTTGTCGACAAAGAACTTGTAATACTCTTTGTTCGTGTCGCACACCATTTCGACTACCCATCCCGCGATAAGTGCTCGTTGTGGTACCAAAGAGCTCTCATAAGGTATGAGTTTGTTTTCTAGCCCAATGATTCCTTTGAACTTTCTGATGTGCTCGATGACACTCGAGACCGTTGCGATCCAATACACGCATTGTTCCAAAGAAGTTTTATTACTGATCGACAACGAGTAAATTGCATTAATGATATGGGACAAGAAGTCATTGTTCTTATCGTCCAACAAAAAGTCTTTTGTGAGTACGTGGCAGATTCTTGCTGCGGTGACAGTGACATCATTTTCTGTTGTCAGTCGAATAGAGAAGAATGTTTCCATGATGAATGATGACGCTTTTATGAATTGAGTGTGTTCGAGTTCGATATTTGTTCTCTCCAGAAACTTGACTCTCTCCTCCAAAAATTCAATGCGCTTGTCTTTGTCATCGACTGTCTTAATCTCTTCCTCCATTTTCATTTTATTTAATTCCCGTGGAGAAAGCGTCACGGCATTCTGCGCGAAGTTGACATTAATGTGTTTCCGTTTGGGTTCGCGGAGACTTAAAATATCGGCGTTCTTGGTCTCGACACACTTTGTACTTATCAAACTTTCAGAGTGCATTCCTGATGGTGTGGAGTCTTTGCCGTAAATTGAAAGTGGGGAACCAACCTCCACAGGAGTTTCCTTATCAAAAGGGGAAGCTTTTTTACAAAATGAAGCTGCTCTTCTTTTTCTGCCACTGTATTGGTTGAATGACAAATGTTTTGAAGGTGCAATTTCTATTGAAATTTTGTCGGACTTTGGACTCTCTTGTAAATTTTGTTCGACAGACACTGAATCTGTCGAATCACTTTGTTTTAAAGAAACAGAGAAAGTGATTTTACCCGTGAGCTCCTCGAAGGGTAACGTGAACTCACTTTCCTTATAATTTTCAGGGATTGTAGTCTTCTTCAGTAACTTCACTAGTGTTGTTTTCAGTGTACGTAACTCAGTGGGCTTTGCTGTGGTTGACATCAATGAAATTTGGATTTTGACATCTTTGTACTCTTGGTTCTTTTGTTCAATCAAGAGAGGAACTGTGAAAGACTCATTGAACAATGCACACCCTTTGGACACTTCAACCTTCTTAAAAGTACCTTCAGATTTGTTATATTTCCATCTCAAGGAAACGATATTTTGCTGGAACATCGGAATGTCAGAAACGCTGTTCACTAATATAAAAACATGTTGCCCACTCGGCTCGTATTTCTTGAACATCTCGTTATTGAGGATTGGCAGTTCACTTTGGTGTTTTGTATTTTTTATTTTTTGATATCAAATTCAATACGAGTTTTACTATATTGTGTTATTAAGTAATTAATAATGTACTAATAAGTAGATGTCCTACCAATTCGAACTTCACAGTATTCATTTTCTTGCCCGTTATTTAAAGGAAATTAAGACATTTTGGGCACTTCTTGACAACAAAAAATAAACAAAAACTGTTTTTCTGTTGTAGACAATTATTAAAAAAATATCATAATACTTAATAAGTTATTTTATTTTAAAAAAAAACGATTGTTTTATTAGATTTTATAACACAATAATAAGTTTGTTTTTATATCAATTTTTTATTTTTTTGGTCAACATTACTTATTGAATTGGGTAAAAAAATAATTGGAAAACTGTGTTTTTTGTTTTTTTTAAAGAAAAGGAATTAGATTTGCCAATTAATAATAGAAACCATTCGACACTAACACTTTTTATAAAGAAAAATTCATAATAAATTGGGATGTGTTACATAATTCCAATTTAATTATTTATTATAATATATTTAATTAATAATAAAATAATACTGAAGTTGATAAAATCTTTTATTATAAATATAATGAATGATGTTAACTAAAAAAATAAAAGAACAGATAGTTCTGGTATTGTCTTTAATTAGAATGATATAATTTAAATAAATATTTTAATAAAAATAGTTTATTTATTTTATTATTTTGTTCAATTGTTTGATTATTAGTTTAATAATAAAAAATAAATATAACATATAGTTATAATAGTAATTGATAAGTGATACCAAATATGAATGACGATATTACTCTAAATTCAATGAACGTCTCGGCGCAACCTACACCAACAATAACTAAACAACATATTGAAGAGTTAATGTCACAAGTTTCAACAGAGTTGTCAGACTCACTTCACATGATGACAAAAACACTGAAAGAATCTCCTCTACAAACACCATCCAATCTCGAAGTGAGTTTAGCCAAAACATTAAACGAGAAAATTGATGGTTTGACGCAGATGCTTCAAACAATTCCAACGATCCCACAGTCTCCTAAAGTACAACTTAAGCCAATTCCATCGATTGGCACTGACCAAGAAATTGACGCTTTTGTTCAACTTTGTCTCGAACAGTTGACATTAATGCGTGTAATCAACCAAAACATCTTCGACGCTTATAAGAAGATGCAGTCGATTGTAGCGAAGCGCGAGAGTTGCGAGAAGATGATGCAATCATATATTAACTCTACGCAGTCGATGCAGAACTGGTTATCAAAGCAATGAGGACATGTAAAGCAACAGAGACATAACAAATGATATACTTATTTTATGTTCAACTCCTTTCGCAGTTCTTCATTCTTCCTGACAAGTTCCTTATACTCTCTAAGCAACTCCACCTTGTCCAACTCGTTCAGCGTTTCGATGTCTTTCATCCTCTCAAACTTCGCGTACCCATCCTCCCGCTTCTGATCAAACAGATTCCCCACTTCCTTCTTCTCGACTTTGATCTTTTGAATGGCGTCTTCGTAGATCTTTTCATCAATAGTAAGCTGCTTCCCAGTCACTTGCAACAAGAACGAAATTGCTCCAAAGAGGTTAGTCAAGTAGTACGAGTACTCTCCGTTAGGGTCACACCGATCAGAGAACGCAGACAAGTATGAGTAGGTACTCGACAAGTGTGGTAAATTAGCTCGTATCACGATGTATATAAATGACGGTAAGAGGACATCTGCAGTCACCGAGTCACCGGGGGGTAACAATGAAAATGTGAGTGCCTGAAGTGCTTTAAATGCGTTTCCAAGCTGCACCAACTTCTGTGATGGGGTCTTAAAGTTGTTCATCTTCCTCAAAATGCCGATGACTTGTCTCGACCCAACCCGTCCAATTTCTTCGTCTAAGAATCCGACGTCGAGATGGACGGCTCGAATGAATTGATGATCTTCAATTGTGTTTGACAGTTTATTGTCATCAACCAACTCTTTAGTGTCTATTCTATCCCCATACGCTGGTGGCCATATAAACTCGAACAAGAGGGATGTTGTAATGTTCTCGACGACTTTTCTGACTGCCAAATTGTCATAATTTTTGTCTTTGAAACTTTGTGGGAGTTTGTTAACCATTTGGTTAACTACTCGCTTCAATAATTTGGCTCGCTCTTCACAACTCTTTCCTTTAACTAACTCCGGAAATTGCGACTTAGTCGCGGAGATGTATTGGACCATCACAGGGTCACTCATCGCTTGTGATACGGAACTTTCTAATTCGCCTTGTTCCTCTTCGACATTGGAATAGATCCACACTAAATTCTCCGTTTGGAAGATCTTCTTAAGTCGCTCTTTCTCGCGCTCTTCCGCTTTTTTACGTGACGTCAAGTCTTTTGGGATCTTCACTGAATTTCTCGAATAAGTGCGTGTGACTCGCTGGATAGTTTCTTCGTTGGAGACATTCACATCAATTTCGGGAATACACAAAGGACAGTACGTCTTCACCTTCCATTCGTTTTGAACATTTTCGTTAATGAATCCCCACATGCATCCTTCAAATCTGAGTGTCTGTGATATGAACAAGATCGGGATGTTCCCAAAGGGTATTTCGAAAATCGACCCTTCAATGAACGACGATCCCCCATCACTTCTGAAATTCTTTGAGCTTTTTCTGAGCAAATTGAACGACTCTCTGTCGCTCAAAATTTCAGGGTGAATAACGGTAGGAAATGGAATCAATTGTTCTGTATACGGTGACAATCCCTCAGACTCTATTGTCCCATATATCCCATTGAGCGACACAAAGTCCTTTCCCCCCTGTTTTCTCACAATCATATGTGTTGACAAAAACTCAATAGACAGTTCGGGGGGGTTTAATGGCACCACCAACGTCAGTCCATACTTAATGCAATATAAGAGTGCCTGGATACCCAATGGTGATCCCAATATCTGCCGAAAAAAAGGGTTATTTGAGACTTGAGGTACGGGTGTAATTTTTGAAGGGGATGTGTAATTGAATCCGTGACTGCGACAAAACTCGCTGATGATATTCGGAAAGTAGACTCGTATTTTCTCCGTGTCTTCTTTCTCGTTGATGTCTTTCCACCTCTGATTCCCGTTTGCGTCGATCACGCTCTTCATATGGTTTTGCTTGTTTATTTCAAGTCTCTTCGATTTTTTCTTGGCTTTAAAAAAAAGGGGTTTCTAAAATAGAACTCTTTATTTCTGGAAAAATCTTTGTCTCTACAACACTCAAATTAATACAAAGTCCGTTGGTATTGGTATTAATTGAAGTAACCATATTAAATAGAATTAAATTAATAAATAGAGTCAGTGAATAACATCATAGATGAATGGGTCCCGCCCAAAGTTCTCCTCAAACCCAATCCAGTTGTTTGTCTGAAGGGCAACATACCACTTCGAAAAGGTGACTTGGACTTTCATGATGACTCTCCCGTTGAACGTGAAATACACCAATTTGTTGTCGGGGTCGGTGCCCACACCAATGACATCACCAACACCCCAGACACGCGTCGCTTTCTTTTTCTGGCCATTTGGCCATGAGAAGTACCCATCGCTCGTCATCCCAAGACTCTCCTTTTCTTTCCCAATACAACACTTGTTTGTGTAATTCGGGTTATCTACAAGGCCAAAACTGATGAGTTTTTGGAAGGGAGTGTTGAGAGTGATTTCACAATAGTTCTTTGGTGTGTAACTGACCTTCACAAACTCGGAGGTCTTATAAACTTTAACTGTTGAGTATGAGTCCCACTGCTGATTTGATACATAGACTCCATTCTCGTTTGTGGCGAAATTGGTTTTGATGATTGGAAATGCGACAAAGGTCTCGTAGCTTTGTTTCCAAGTAGTCCCGTCGTCTTTCTTGACTGGAAGTTCTGTTTGAAGACAGTCTTTAAGTTTTGTTTCGTAAAGAGCTTCCAGTGTTGTTTCGTCATTTTTCGACGGTAAGATTAAGGCTTTTTCAATTTTCTCCACTTTCTCAAGTGCTTTGACTTTTTCAATTTTTGTAGGTGTTTTGACTTCTTGAGGAACTTTTGAGTTTTTCAGCTCCAAAAGTTCGGTTTTCAGATTTTTGATTTCACTTTCCAAACTTTCTATTTTAATGTCGCGAAGTGCCAACTCGTTCTGGAAAGAAATCTGCTGTTTCTGGATAAAACCGATGATTGCGCTGACTTGTGCAGACAATGTGCTGAGATTAGAATCACTCATTCTGACTAATAAAGTTATTACTCTGCTTTTTAATGAGTGTTTGACGTCAATCTTCTCTTTATTTTATTTTTTGAAGGAATTGACTGTCTAAAAAATTCATTTTCTCTTTTAAAAATGTCACACAAGTTTTTTATTGTTTTACGCCGTTTTGTTGAGTTTTTTCAGGAAAAAAAAGTCAAATAAATTATTTGAAGTTTTTATTTGGTTTTATTTAATTATTATTACTTTATTATTTTAATTAATAATATACCATTTTTTGAATAAATAACAAATTTGTTTTTCTTTAACTCAAATAATTGAAATAACAATACATTACAAAGACACCACTCTTTAAATTTTACAGGATATCGGCTGTAATAGCTGATTGAAAGGAAGTATCATCTATCTATTACAAATCATATTTACTCTTGTGTTTTTCCAAATTTTAACATCTAAAAGAATACTTTACAATAATAGAAACCATTTAATCTAACATATAAATTAAAAATTAATTTAATTAATTAATAATTATAACAATTATAATTTAATTTATCAACTCAATAATATCAATTGATGGATTTTGCAAAGGACTTTTTGAGTAAATTAGTTTCTTTTGACACTTCATCGTCCTCTCAAGACAACGAGGAGTCGACGCTATTTTACAAAAAGTTTTTGGAAGAGGAGATTGGGATGACAGTAAAGGTGTTTCCATACACCCCAAATTCAAAGAAGTCCAATTTGCTCGCTTACTGGTCCGACACCTTCACAACAGTTCTTTGTGGTCATTTCGATACAGTGAACGCAGACAAGACAAAGTGGTCGACCGATCCATACACTGTCACATTCACAGAAGAGTCTGGGAAGATAAAAGCAACAGGACTTGGTACAACAGACATGAAAGGAGGAAACGTTTCTGCCTTTCTTACGTTAAAGAAGCTAAAAGAGCAGAACAAGAAGTTGGACTCTTTAGCTGTTTTCTTCTCATGTGAGGAGGAAATAGCGGTTCGTGGTGCCAAAGACATCACGGCAAAGAACAAAAGTCTTTTCGAGAATGTGAGTACTTACATCATATTAGAACCAACTAACCTTTCCTTAGGCTCAAGTCAGTTCGGGCATTTTTGGATGAAGTTCACTTGTACCGGCAAAAGTGCTCATGCTTCCGAACCCGAGCGTGGTATCAATGCTATAGAAGGTATAACGGATTTGAATTATGTCCTCAAAGAAGCAATTCATGGGCCAGAACTTGATGGATATGTGACTTTGAATATAGGAAAGGTTTGGTAATTTATAATATATTTTATTATATATTTATTATAATATATTTATTAACACGTTAGATACAAGGAGGCACTCAAATGAATATCGTTCCAGACTATTGTGAGGAATACGTCGATTATAGATTCGCACCAAACGTTTTCGCTCCAGACATGAAAGAGATGTTCCAGCATGTCATTGAACAAATGAATGAGATTTCATACGCCCAGTACTCGTATGAATATATCAGTGAAATGCGTAGTGTACAATGTCGCATCACCAATCAACTCTACATCGCAATGAAAGATCTTTTGAGTACAAAGTATGTTCTAAATGAAATCCCAATGAAGTATGGAAGTGACGGCGCTGTGTTCAAAACTAATTTCCCATCAGCAGATGTCATTATCTTTGGCCCGGGATTGATGGGTTGCATGCATCAACCAAACGAGTTTGTCTTCATTGAAGACATTGTGACTGCAAGTGATATACTTTACTCGGTCCTTACTAATTAAATTAATAATTAAATTAATAACGGATTTAATTACTTGACCAACTCAACCAAAGAAGTCCTATAGTCATAATCGAGTCCCGCAAACGCTAAATTGAACACATCGGGATATTTTGTCTTACAGAAATTAATAAATGCCTTAAGTTTCTCAAGGACGTCATTTCTCAGTGTTTCAGATGAATGGTATTCCGCATACGACACGATGTCCAACACCTTTTTCATATTCACAACGTTTTCAACAGAAAGTATTTTTCTAAATGTGAGTCGCATTTAACATTACAAAAATATGGTAATAGTAATTAATTACTATAATTACTAAATATTAATAATACAATAACAAACTTTTCAACCATTTCGAGTAACGTGTATGTCCCCTCACTATAAAAATTGATAAGAGGCATAACAGACAACCAATTGTCGACATCCTTTTCACTAAACAACTCGGGCGTACTTGTAATGCATCTGCCATACACCAAAACAGCTGCTTGTTTTGTTAATGATTGTTTTTGCAATGTAAAGTACGGTTTAATTAAACCCAAAATTTGTGTGATGAACTGCTTCATGTTGAATTCAATCAACAGTCGTGACACCTGGAGCAAGAAAACGTCTCCGGACCCTTTAATTTGCAATTGTGTCATAGCACCGGCCATCACCATATTCGCCAGTTCGACGTTTTTAGTTGTGACAGCGACGGTTGCCATGACCCCGTACAAAAATGTGAACATTGGGGGCACTGTATTTTTCTTTGTAAGCCATTCTTGGATTTTTGGGAACATAATTTTCGAGAAGCACACAAGCCCCAGTGCGGGGTTTCTCTCCGTGATGTATTGTGTAACTTTCCTGATTTGTATTCTGTGTTCGCTTTCATCCTCGCACGTCTCTTGCATCCGCTTCACTATTTCCTCATTGTCCAATTTCTTCTTTTTCATTTGAATGGTCTGATAGTCATCAACTAACCGATCAGTGGCCATATCAAGAATGTGCGTCATCATGTTGTACAACATTTCCATGGTCTCACCGTCGTATTTGTTTAATGGGTACATCTCCAACACTAATATAAAAGTCCCCATCATCGACGTCTGTGTCTGCACATATCGTTCGTGGGACATACGTTCACACATCACATACATACACTTTTTGACTACAACTGACGTCTCTTCAATCCCCTGCACCTCGTCATGTAACTGAATAATTCGTCCTACTCGTAACGATCGCAAACACCCGACTATTCCTTCAGATGCTATCGACCGAACATCTTCATCATATGGATCCGACAAATTCTTCACCATGATATCAAGCGTCTTCAACGCCCATGGGTAGAAATACTCTTTCATATCACCACTGTAGTCTCGCGCTGCTCTCATCGCGTTCTTCTTTTCATTGGAAAGCTCCGTGTGGATACTCACCACCTTTTTGTCCACCTTGACTTCGGTGATCGTGTCTTCGTCCGCATTCGGGTCTTTACACACCACATCCATTTGCATTCGTGCCCACACTATTTCCATAATGGTCGGCATAAACTGTGACACTCTCCCACCAAGGACCTCCGCAATACGCGAGAACGACGTCTCTATGAATCCAAAGACTGCGTTGTCTATAGTAATTCCTGGCGTCTTCAAGAGTTTGTCGATGTCTTGAACAATTAAAGTCGCACACTCTTCACAATAAATCCCTTTCAATGTACGACCGATAACACTCAAACACTCGATGGCTCGGCCCTTCACAGTGAACAAGTCCGGTTTCACTCCAGTTGCGTTCAATATTATTTCAAGGGTATTCTTCACTGTTGGATAGTACACTATAAACCCTTCTTTCAATCGCGCAACAAGATACGAAATGGCACACACCGCCTCAGACACAACATCCATATCAGCACTGCTCAACAAAGGGTATAATAAAGGCATAAACATCTCCCCCAAATTGTACTTCTCACTTGTTGGCAATGTGTCAAATATAGTACATAAGAAGTCGCAAGCAGAGGATGCTATTCTGGGAACCGGATCTTTCAACAAACTAATTTCAATCTGAAGAATCGAGTCGAGCATCATCTTCATCTTCTTCAGCTTGAGTTTCGATACTATTTTAGAAATGATTCGCAACGCAAGTTGTCGATTTCTTGGCGACTCGTCGTTGTACAGCGCTTGTATGAGTTGGTACATCTGGATGTACACATTTGACAAATCGTTCGCCTTCATATTCATCGCCTCGTGGAAAAAGACTAATAACACGTGCCGCTCTTTCCAGTCTCTCGACATGATCAATTTCTGTGAATTTAACAACACCAAATCTAACACCCTTTTCACACCCAAATTTTCATATAAATTGGAGATGTAGACACAAGCACGTGCATACATCGGCAACACATCAGATTCATCTTCTCTCTTTGCCCATTCTTGTGTGACTTCGACTGTTTTAACCCATTGGAACAACACCTCAAGAATTGCAGATAACATCCCAATGTTATGCTTGACACATTCTTCATACCTCGCAGTGATCGAGTCGATGATCTCCCACGCGTTCTCCTTCAAATTGTCGCTGTTATTTTGGTTTGCACAGGTGATGATGACATACTCGAAAATGGTTGGAATGTGTGGCGTGAGCTGTTCAAAGCCCATCTCGACCAAACTTTCGATGTCCAAGAGCAACTCAATTTTCTCTTCTTCATTCACATTAGGTGACAGAATCAAGTTTTTACACATATCTACAAATGATGAAAAATAGGGCGCTATCATATTCTTTTCAGTCTCAAAGGAATTCTCTTCTTCTAACACCTCGAAAAACGACTGGAAGAATGAAAGTGAGTCGATCACCCAAGCAGCTTCTTTGTGTTGAATAGAAGCGTCGATTATTTTCACAAAGTCACTAAATGCAGCCTTCAACTCCTCTGGGGTGAATGTATACAAAACGTTTTCTGTTAAAATTTTGAACGCGCAGTGTCGGCGTAATGAGTCGTTGAAGATCCACATGGGGATCGACGCAAAAAGTTCTTTCCAGAAGTAATTGTTCTTCTTCTTCATGTTCTCAAAGACCATCCCAATCAATGCAGAGTATCCATTTAACACATTCGAAGCACTTTCTTGATTGAACAAAACCAAAATACTTTGACACAACGAGACCTTCACTTCTAAATTCAGTTTGTCAATGAGTGGAGTTTCTTTTGGTGTAAAAAGGGTCGTCCTGAAACACGTCAAACAAAACCTTTTAATCGCAACGTCCGTGCATTTCTGAAGAAGAACTAAATGCACACCAACAATGTTGTTGATTTGCGTTTTCAATGCGTTGTAACTTTGCTCGGCTTGTTTATATTGTTCAATGTTGCCTTGAACTGGTCCTTTTGAAAGTGTTGTAAAAAGATTCAAAGAGAAGTTGAAAGGGTCCATTGTAATATATTCAGTTCTTCACAACCCTTTTTATTTCTTTCTCATTGCACTTCAGAACAATTTTCATTGGTTTCTCAAGAAAGAGAAAAAGGGCTCTTTGTATTGTTTAACATTCCCAAATCTGTGGTTATTCGTATTATCATATCTCTACTCTACCCCTTTTTGAGAACAAACCCTAGTTCATCATTCAAATCTTTGACGTTTTTTTTAGGGTTTCTTATATTTCTTTTTGGAAAAAAGCAAAAGAAATGATATTTGTGGAAATGTTTTTATTTGAAAAAATCAATTAGTAATAATATAATAATTATATAATATTAATTAATATTAGTATTATTAGTAGTATTAAAAAAATATTATTTAAACATAATTCATTAATAACAAGAATAAAATATCACACAGATTATTATATCATATTATCACCACCTTGTTCTCGGGCTTCTTGGGGCCATCTTTTTTGTCTGTGTTTGGTTGTTCGTGCGTTTCTGGTACTTTTTCAATTTTATCAAATAAAGGTTCTTCCTCATTCTCGTCGTTTTTGTTCTCGTTTTCAATTGAATCATCGTCACAAGAATTTACACAGAATTTTTGCATTCCTATGAACATGAAATTCCACACTTTGTCCCCAATGTGGACGTTTAAAATTTCTTGTTTTTTCACAAGTAACACAGTGTACTCCACACCCACGACCAAGTCATTATATTTCAAAGACAACTTTTTAACATCGGGGTCGTTAAATCGTGTGATGCGTTCGACGACCCCACGTCGAATTAACACGAGAGCATCGTCTTTCTCTGTTCTGTAATTTTCGAATGTGACTGTGATATAGAAAAATCCGGTAAACTCTTTCACCACCTCTATTGTTAACAATCGTTCTTCGCCAACAAATCTTCGTGAAGCAAGGATTCTCTTCTCAGTTTGGTCTTGGTAAACATCATAAAACCCTTCAGAAAGGCATTGACTCATTGAGAAAGTGATTGGGTTGTCTCTGATCAATGGTAATGGCATTCGTATTTGACTCCCATTCGTTGGTGTCAAAAATACTGTTGTCTTCTGGTCGTTCTTGAGTCTGACACTGATTTCTTGTATTTGTTTAGGTTCCTTTCCTTCACTAACAAAGTCCCTTGTTACTGTCGAAACCTCGAAAAATTGTTCCAGCTCTTTCTTTTCGCTGCTTAAAATGATGTTCTTTTGCTTTGCAAGCTGTTCATATAGTGTTTGTTCCGCCATATTTCTCAGATTCTTTTTTTGACTTAATGATTTCTTTTGTTGTGTTGTTTTTTAATTTCTTTTAAGAATAATTATCAAATCATTTCTCTAACTTTTAATTCATTACTTTATTCATTAAAAATCATTATTTCACAAAACAATAATAACTTTTATTTTAATAATTATAATAATTAATTACAAACAATGAAAAAAATGAAGATTAAAAATTAAATGAGTTTTTTATAATAATAAAACTATATATAAAGTTTTTTAATAATAAAATGAGTAACCATTACCATTATAATTTTTAAACCCATTTTACTATAGTTAAAGTTAAAAATAGAAACATGTCGAAAAGAAGATGAACTCAAATTGTATTTAGAAAAAGAACTGCTCAACACTGATGTCGTGTTGTGACGCTGTTGTTTGCTTATTTTCCACTGCCTCTGGCGTTTCATGTTGATTTTGTTCATTATCACCAATTTCAATAGCCGGGCTTGAACCAGTGACACTTTTATTCACACCACTTTCAGTTGGTTGTGTTTCTTCTGTTGCTTGATGAATTGTTTCACCTTGTTGTGGCTCGAAGTCGAAATCGAAGAGTGCGTCGTTCCTTAGTTTTTGTTGTTGTGGCTCGGTCTCCATTTCGAAAAGAGGGAGTGGGCTGACAATTTTTGGCAACGGACTTTTCGTTGCAAATTGGTTCATCTTTTGGCTTTCCGTTTCTTGTGACTTCATTGGTTTGTTCTCTTCTGTAGACTTTGAAATTTGGACTCCAAACATGTCTTCCACTACTTTTGGACTCTCATTCTTCATCTCTTCTTTTGTGTCAATTACTTGTATTGGTGGTGTTGTGTTGTTTCCATTGTTTGGTGTTATCTCGAAGTCAAATATACTTTCGTCTGTTTTCTTCTCGTCTCTTTTAACAGTACCTTCTGCTATGGCATTATTCACACTTGTCGTTTCCTTTGGTGTTTCTCCCACCTCATTACTTATTTCCCTCTGCTCATTTTCTCCTGTCTTGACGTTCTCTTCTATCTGTGCATCAGTCGGATCAAAACTTTGTTGTGAAACGTCGAGGGTTAATAAATCGTTTTGTGGTTGTGGTAAAGCAGGTTGTTCAACATCAAACAAACAACTGTACTTATGGATTGGTTGCTCTTTCTTATCAATTGGAGTACTTTCCTCTTCCACACCTTGTTGTCTATTTTCTGTGACATTTTCTCCTTCTTTTTTCCCAGTTGGATGATCTTGTTTGAATTCATCGACAACTTCTTTATGTTCAACAACGGGTTCTGGGGTCTCTTGCATTCGTGGGGTTGCTTCAAATCCAAAGTCAAACAAGTCTTCTGGTGTTTGTGTTTTGACTTCGTTCTTTTCTTCCTTCGCAGCAACACTTTCAATTGACTCATTTTCAAGAACCACATCTGTTGCAGTGCCATCTGTGTTTCGTGGGGTTGGCTCAAATCCAAAGTCGAAAAGATTGTCCAATGGTTTAGGGGTGTCGACCGTTTTTTCTTCTTTACTTTCGACAATTTGTTCGTTTTGTGTTGTAACGTTGTTTGGATTTCTTGGGGTCGGCTCAAAGTCAAAATCAAATAAGTTTTCATCGACACCCAGTGGTGCCTGCTTTGGTTCCATAGTAATCACCAGTTCTTCGCTTTTTTGACTTTCATTGACGTCTTCTGTGTTCTTCTCAGATTCAATCAAGTCGAAACTGAAAAGGTCTTGTTGTGTGGGTTTGGGCTTTTTTTCTTTCTTTTCAATCAAAGTGTCTTTATTAACAGCCACTTTATCTTCCTCGAGTATTGTTTCATGTTTCTCATTGTCTATTTCGTAGAGGTTTAAATAGTTTTTATAACTCTCTTTCTTAAGAGTTTCTATTTGTTGTTGTGTCAGTGTAACTTGTGTTATGACTGACTGGTTTTCGCTCTCATGTTCAACTTTCTCTTCTCTCGTTTTGGGTTCTTCTTCCTCGTCTTCAATAACAAAATCAAACTTCTTTTGTTTTTGTGTATTCAATTGTGGTATTATTTTCTCTTTGGTTTCAAGTGCGTTCAATGGTCTTGCCTCTGATTTTGCTGGCATAACCTCTTGTGTTTTTGGTGCTTCGACAAATTTGTCAAAATCGAAGTCATCGAAATTGATCTCTTTTTGTGTTTCAGTGTGGGGTTGAATTTGGTTGTTCGAAACATTTTCTTCGTTGGGTTTGGCTTCAGGCACTTTGTATAACACAAAATCGGTCATTTCAATCACTTTGGGCTCTTCACCTTTTTCTTCGATTTTTTGTTCCTGTTTTTCATCGTTTTCTGGTGTTTCACTCAGCAAATCAAAATAATTGATTTTCTTTGGTGTGTTTGTTGGGGCGACTTTTTGTTCTTTTACATCGTCGTCAAAACCAAAATTGTCAAAAATGCTCTGTGTGTTGTTCTCAGCTTTCACATCCTTTTGTTGCATTTCTTCCTTTCTTTTTTCGTTGACCAAATAAAAAATGTCATTTGCCTTGGCCGCATCAACTTTCGTGTTGTTTGGTTCTCTTGGTGTTTTTGGTTTCTTTTTTTCCACAAAATCGCCAAAATTTTCATCAAAAAATGATGACGTATTGTTGCTTGTTTTGAAAGTTTCTACCTGTATTGTTTGATTATTTGGATATTCCTTTTGTTGAAGGGTTAATGGTTGGAACAAATTGTGTGATACATTTGGTCGATATTGTATTGGTTCAATTTGTTGTGGTAACGGTTGTGTATGAACAGGGAGTGGCACAGGAGGTTGGTTTTGTGTGTAGTAAAGCGACGCTAGGTCGTATTTTCTCATTTCCAGACCTTATGAGGTTTTTAAAGTTCGGACATAATATGTGAAACAAAAAAAAAATTTTGATCAAATAAGAAACACCTGACAGTTATTTTATTTGTTTTAAAAAAAATTTAAAAAAATTACAAATAAACTATTATGTTTAGTTACTTATTAAAATAATGATTAATTATAAAATGTTTAATAATTATATTTAGTATATTATTTTATAATATTATTAATTAATAATTTAAAGTATTTTTAATTATTTTTTATTATTAAAAAATACAACAAATTACTAATTATTATTAATATTTATTATTAATATTTATTATAGTTTATTTATTAATTCTTATAATTAACAATTGTGTATCAAATAATATAGCTTTAAATATATTAAAAACTTATGTTAAATAAATATTAGAATAAATATTAAATAGATTGATTATTAGTTTTATTTTGTTATTTTAAACAAGTTTTAATTACCAATAATAATAAATTTATAATTAGAGTTAATATTATTTCAATTGTAATATAGAAAACTATTATATTGTTTATACAAAAAATACTATTAAATTGATCCCACAAAAATGTTTTTAAAATTGTTATAGAAAAAGTAATTGGTTTAAAAAAACCTGTATTTTTGTTAAACAATATGGGTTATAGCATGCTTATAGTCTGATATGGTCTCCGATATTCGATTATTGACAAAATGTTTTTATTTAAACCAGAGTATCCAAAAAAATGCAGATAAGTTGCAAGTTAAAGTTTTGGATTAAAAATCCCGTTTTTTTATTATTATTTTAATAATAATAATAAAAACAAAATGATAATTCCGGATTTATTTTTTTACACTTTATTTTAATTGTTGTTAAAAAAAAGTGTTAATTGAGTTGTGGACTGAAAATAAATTTTATAGTTTATTTTATTATATATTATAGTTACAAAAAGTTATTAATAATATTTTTTGTTAATAAATGTATAACGATTTATTTATAAAAAACAATAGTAAAAAAAATTTAACAATTAATTAACAGTTAAAAAAAATAATTGTTATTTTTCTTTTAAAATGTTTTCAAAAAGACTTTCATTCCAAATTGTCGATGATCTTCCCCAAATTACACATTGTTTTAGAACAACCATAAAGATTGTATAATTTTTATTATTTTATTTAACACGACATAAAAACACAGCACTTATGTGATGCTTTTAAGTCATAACTTGAATAATCCGCTTTCCCCAAATAATTTTAAACATCCTTTTTTGGATGTTCTTATTTTAGCCTTTTTTCTATTACAAATAATAATCAATATCTCAATAACCCGATTTTGTGGTCAAATAATTATTGAATAATGATTAACCAAACTTTCTAATTACCCTTTTTTTTGTTTATGAAAAATATTTGTTATTTTTGCTTTTTTCTAGTTTGCGACATTATTTTTTTGTCTTAATGAAACGAATTTATTGTAAATTAAAAACTATAAATTTATTAATTTTTTATATAATAGAAACAACAAGTTTTTCTGCTTTTAAAATGATTTTTGTCAACTGAGTTCTTTGCGATAAAAAATAATTTGATTCGATTTTTGAAAAATTTGCGACAAAACAAGATAAGAAGTAGTAATTTGTTTTTCTGATGATGATACACAAAATCAGATTTAAAACAACAAAGTCTTTTAATTACTTGCTTAACATATAAGTTATGTAAACATTGTCTTTTATTTTAATTTCTCTTGTTTTTGCAAATGGTGCAATAGCAATAATTACAAATCATCGAATAAATCTAAAGACCTTCCCATAAGTGTTTTCCATTTGTTTAATTCAAAAAAACCAAACGTACAAAATCGCCGAAGAAGTGAAGTAATATGTTAAATTATAAAATATACTAGATGTTGACGTAGATGAGTTCGTTGAGGTAGTTTTGAAGTGCTGGGTCGTTGTAGTCGACCGTTATTTCGTTGCGATTTCCGAGCGCTTCGCAAAGATATTTGTTGATCTTCGCGCCGACAACCGAAATTTCCTCCTTGCCAAACAGGTAGTTGCCGTTATAAAAAACCGTTTTGCACATTTCGTTCCGCATTGCCCCGTTTTTCCCTTCGCTCATTTCGGTGCTAAAGGTATAACCGAACATGTTCAGTATATCCAGGAGGAGCAGGTTGAGTTCGATAATTTTGTTCTTGCCAACTCTTTGTTTAGCAGCAGACATCGAGACGCCAGACGTTATGTCGTGGTTTCGTCGTTGTTGGCAACGCCCTTGAACAAAGGTGTCAACTTCAATAATGTCCTTTTCTTTTTGGAGTAGTCTAATATTCAGGAATTGGTGAGTGACGATAGCCTTTTTGACTGGTCGTTGTATGATAACACGGAACTGTTTGTTGATGAGTGCGATGAAAACGGCCTGTTGATAAGCGAGGTAGTTGCGAGTTTTTGAGAATTGGTTTTTGTCGATGGGCATCATACTCCTTTCCATGGATATGGTTTTTCTGTTTCCATTTCTTTGCCATTTAGTACTGATCTAGGTTGGGCAGAAGAACGATTGGACTGTTATCGCTATTTTTATTCTGATTATTTTTGGAAAGTGAGTTGTTGAGGAAGATATTTTCGGCGCTCTGAATTGGTTACTTTTTTCACTCCTCTTTTATCTTTTTAGACTTTTTGGAAAACCCCCTTCCCACAATTTATTTTTGAATTGGGCTTTACCACTTCCCATTTCTGGCTTTACATCGTCATTTGTGCGTTTTTAAGTCTTTCTAAACACTATAATCGACAAATTTGGGATGTATTCTCCCCCAACGGTTTTGTTGATTTGAAACGAGTATGACAATAAATGTTTTTCTCTTGAAACGCAACCCTCCAAACGGCAGCTTTTTTCGCCAAGAAAATCTTTTCTTAATTCTTTAAGTTATTTTAATTATCGATATACTATTCATTTATCATACCAAGTTTCAATATGGACTTCGATGCTTGGACAAATACTATTAATATTAGTTTTTTATATTATAAATTGTTCAGACTTAATATAGACCGACTTTTTTTAGGGATCTGTTTTCTTCTTTTCAACAAGCAGTTTTTGTTATTGAGAAGCTGAATTGTCCCGGGTTTGGGCGAAAGGCGAAGCTAAGATAATGGGCAAGTGTGATTTTCTAGCAAGGGGTTGCTCTTTTTGAGGCCAAAGTTACGGGAGAATACCCCTTTAGTTTTGAAACTGTTTTTGTACAAGATAAATGTTTACTGAGCAAGAATTCTGAATGCAATTTGGGCGTCCTCTGATTTGCAACGGGGTTGTTCTTCTTTTTCACCAAGAAAAAAACTCTTTTGGAAATTGGTATTGCATTATGGCAAAATAGAAAAATAACTCGGCAAATCAGAAATCAAATAACCTCAATTATCGGTCTTTTTGAAAGTGTTCCAAATATAAACAAAGTTTAAAATAAAAATAAATAATTCTATTTTCTGTTTCACATATTCAAACATGAATAACAAGTTTTTCCAATGTGTTACAATTGCCGGTATTACTAATTTCCAAAAAGAAAAGGTTTCATTTTTTTAATCGACGGCAAACAAACCCATAACATACCAAGACGAACCACAAAACGCGATTTATTAAACTGGGTTTTGTTTGTTTTTCAAAAAGCAAATTCAAAAATAGACAAGTTATTTTCAAATAGTTTCAAATATACATATATTAACTATAATTTTACTTAAACTCCAAAACCATTATTTGTTGGAAGAAAAAACCAAAATAACTTATCTAAAAATAACAAAATTAAAAATAACTCGATTTGAAACAATAGTATTAGTAACTACATAATATAGTTTGGCGGTGGCGGTTATATTATTACTGAAGAAAAACTCCAAACATAAAATAGAGCCTTTTCAGCTCAAAAACAGGGAAAAGATTCAAATAAATAACAAAAACAAAAATAAAATGGACAATTTTTGTAAAACAATTTTGGTACTTGTTTTTGTGTTACCATTCGAATTTCGACAGAAAAAGTTCGTTAAAAAACCCACACGGCATATGTCTGTTATTTAACTGCATGGATCAAAAATGCCATAAATAAATTACTGCAAAAACCCCAATAATTAAGTGTTTTTAAGCATAACACAATCGATATGGTGAAGATGATCTGCCAATTAAATATTCACACTATTTGAAAAATTCTAAAAAATCAAAGTTGGCCTATTGAGTCTTTGGACATAAACAGTGATTAACATACTGTAAAAACCCACTGACTATCGTTTTTTTACGTATCTATGCATTAAGAAACCTGTTTATTTTACAAATATAAATATTAGTGATTTGGTTGATCTTTTTAATTTGACACAATGAAAATTTTACATGAATAAACTTACACATATACATTTGATTTCAGAAAGATCGTTTTGTGTTTTATGATTTTAAATCAAAACGTTCCCATTTTGTTGAACAAATAAATCATGATTCAGTATATTATCTTTATTGTCTTTACAAATATTCATTAAACTGTACAATATGAATATAACCCTTATTGTATTTTGTTACCACCTTGCCTCTACGTCAAATAGTTTTTTTTTGAAAATGAAATTAGTAAGTAAGATCGGTTTATGGTGATGAAATAACCAAAATATGGCTCAACAAACACATTAACCATATTATAAATGTTATATATAACACTATTGACAATTTATTAAAAATAGTTTTTTCAATATGGTTAATAATTTTTTAATCATTAAAACTTATAACCATTAAATACAATAACTTTTTATAATTTGAAATATTTTATTAAACTAATACAATTTATTTAAAAGAATAATAATTATTAATATATAAAATCAATTAAACGATTGTATTTACTGTAATTGGATTATTTCTGGAAAAACACAAAACACTCACAAAATAATGTTTAATATCTTTTAATTTTTTTAAACATAAAAACTAATATTTCTGAAATATTTTTATGAATAATTTCACATCGTTTTCAGTAAAAAATACTAAAAATAAAAAATGTAAACACGTTGGAAAAAAATCAAAACACTCTAATCTTTTTTATAATAGGTAAAAAGTCCTCAAAAAATTGTTAAAAAACCATTTGGATTATTTTAATGCGATAAAAATATTATTAAAAAGGAAACCGATACAATTCACAACCACAATTTTTAATAAAAACAGGCTCGAAGTTACAATCTTTCGGATTGTAATAATATGGGATGTTGTAATGTAAAACCATTAATTATTCTTCGATGATTAATTTTATATTTCAAATTCGTTATTTTGAATTGAAAAATAAAAAACAAAATTTTAATTATTAATATTAATAAACAAACTGCGATAATGTCGCAGTTTGTTTATGGTTGCTTTGTAAGTAAGTTTATTCTTTTTTGGTTGCGTTTTTTATATGTCTTGACTGAAATATACTCAAAACAATTTAAAATACTTAAAGCGCATCATAAAAACGATTATTTTCAACGACTTGACTTTTGTTTGCATTTTCCATTTTAAAATTGTTATATTATTTATAAATTACTTCAAATACATTATGATGTTTTTGGTTGTTAAACTAAAGTAACAAAGATAAAATAATATTCGTGTTGTGAAAGGTTTAGTATTTGTATTTTTAGAAACTAAAAAAAATATTTTAAAATGTTAATTGTTATTAATCAAGGTTTGGTGGTGTATGATAATTAAAATAAAATATTGTCATTCCATTGTTTTGAATTTGTTATTTTGTTGACACCCTTGGATACTTTTTTGTTTTTATTATGTGTTAAAATGTTAAACAACATTTTTTATTCATTAATTTGTTAACAGTTCAATATATTCTCAATTAATTGTTACATATTTAAAAACAACAAACATTTTAATGTTTTTAAACAAACCTTTTATACAATAAAAGCAGTAATGAATTTTCAAATTTAATAGATGAAATTTGAGTTGCCAACTTTGCCTGACTGAAATTTGTTTAAAACTACAACGACATTTTATGTTAAAACTTATCGATAAACTCTTTAAAAAGCTGTTTTTATTTTCCAATTTATTAATCGTTTATTTAATTCCTGTTTTGTGTAACAAGCTTTTTTATGACAACAAATAAATGGTTTGTTTATTTGTTGAATAAATAAATAATCATGTGAAATTCATTAATAATAAAAACAATTTTATAAAAATTCTTTTTTTTAATAAACGTACTATATTTGTAACATAAAATATATTAACAATAGTACAGTCATATATGTGGGGAAAAAAAGAAAGGAACAAAAAATCAAATTATTTGGCGCACTTGATTTGAGCAAAAGCGTTCTTGACGGACTGGTGGTTGTCGTCTATTTTGTTATAATTCTTTTCAAAGTGGTAAAGCGTTTTAACGACGGCCCCTTTGACCTTCTTCGAGGAGACGTTGTTGATTTTCTGTTTGAGTTGAATTAATCCAACAAGCTTTCCAAATGTTCTCTTGGCCTTTTTAACGTATCTTCTGTACACCTTCTTGCAAAGTCTGTGATACTTCTTGCACGCAGGTTGGTTGAAAATTTTTCTCGCCTCAGTCTTAAAGTTAAACAAGAAATCGTCTGGTTTGTTCTTGTACTGGGACTTCATTTCTCTTAATGTCGAGTTGAGTTGGTGTTTGAGTGTTCGTACAATTCCTCTCTTTGCGGCTCTGAACTGCTTTCTCTGCACTCTTCTGTATTTTCGAATCTCTTTGACCTGGTCGGCCAATGCTCTTCGAACACGACCGGCCTCTTTGCGCAATGTCACGATTTGTGCTTGAGTCTTTTGAACCTCTTTAACGGGCTTGGATGCCGCTTCAATTCTCAACGCATTTATGCTCTTCTTCAACTTCTTGAGTTGGCGGTACAACTCTTTGACTGAATTCTTGTGGGAGCGGTTGTATCTTCTGAACCATCTGCTTCGAACAAATCTTCTCATTTTCCTGTTGAACCCCCTCCTTCTATCTTCTGCGCTCACGGCTATTACGAGTAATACTAACAACAACACTTTCATCACCTGTCTATAATATACTTTTTTAGTTTATAGTTCTTTCTATTTCTTGATTTTTATTTTTGTTTTCTATAACATTTTTCATTCCTATAAATAAATATTTCCAAAAAGTTTTTTAAGTTCTTTTTTTTGTTAATTTTTATAATATTACAATAATATATTGTTATTTTATTATTAATAGTATTATTATTTTTAATATTTGAATTAAAATAAACAAAAATTCGCATTTTTTTAGTGTATTTTTTCGGGTTAATTGTTTTGTATTTATTAATATTTTCAAAGATATTAATAATATTATTATTAATTTAATAGCATTTTTATTATTTAAAATAAAAACAATTTTTTAATATATTGTTTAATTTTTAATATAATAATAAGATAGCTAGTATCACAATAATTAATTATAATATTATTATGTAAAACTTTTTTAGATAAATTAAATTTAACCACAACTAAACTATATGATTATATACTATAAATTTAATAAAAACATTAATTGTTGTATTTTAATTCAAATAAATTATAAAAAACTATAATAAAAACTTCAAAAAAACAAAACAAAATTAATATGTCGAATAACACACCACAAATCCCACCACTTAAATCAGACTTCATGACAAAGCTCAAACAAATCATTGTGGCCATCCCAAACAGCGAGTTGATTATGAAAGGGAGGTACAAAGAAGTTTTCGAGACTCAAAGTTTTGAAGAATTTTTACTCAAAATGGTCGCAGCCGCCCGAGAGTTCATGGGTTCAACGAGCATAGACAGCGAAACGAAATTTAACCTCTTTTTTTCGTACCATTACTACGTTGATCTCCTTTGTGAATCGATGGCAGATAAGTTTGTATTATAATTTATAGTTTATGGTACCATATACATAGTTATAAATATAGAATTCACGTGGAGGTCTGTATCATTCAGCCAGATGAATCTTTTAGCTCAAGTCAAAACACCACTACCAACTATCTCACCAAAGAGTGACAACGACTCACAACAATTGCAACTTACAGCACCACAACAAGAAGTTATGGAAACTCCAACTGAGGCTACAACACCAAGTCACGCGGTACTCATTGAGCTCCTCACTTCTGCATCAGAAGAACAACTCGAGAAAGTCTTACAAATAGTGTCCCCACAAAACAGTGACTGGTGCATTGGGATGGACATCGCTTCGATGTCGGCTGATGTTTTAGAACAGGTCTCGGCTGTATTAACGTCTGCTTAGGTTGTGTAATTGAGGTATTTTGTTCGCATTTTGAAGTACTATATACCTCCGATTTTTTCTTTTATATAAAACAAAAGTGTTGATTAATAAGACTCACAATAGCATAATTTTAGTAACTTCTTTAGTTTCACTAAAATTATTACTTATTATAATATTATTACTTAAATTCTTCTTTTTTTTTATATTATATTAATTACTTTATAAATAATTTATCAATTCATTTGATTAGTTAATTATTTATTTCAATTAATAACACTTATATAAACCATTAGTATATAGTTAATAATATACTATTCCAAATATTTTTTTTGTTAATAACTATAGTTTTTGACCAATACTCTGATATTGTCTATTTTAAATATCTTCTCTAATTTTTAATTCGAGTTGACGGAAAAAGTGGGATGCTGAGAAAAAGGGGGATGCTAATCTAAATATTAATTAATTTAATATTATTAATAATAAATTATTAATATAAATTTATTTTGGTTTTTTCATTTTATTAATTTTTGAATAATAATTTATATTAAAATTAATAGTAATTTTATTATTTTTCAATTGAAATTAACCAATAGTTACGAGCATCCTTCTTTCTCTAGCATCCCCATATTTCCTCCTACTGTATTATCTCCACTACTTTTTTTCTTTCAAAAGTTTATTTGACATTAGAAACGTCCGTTATATTTCAAGTATAAATTGATTAATAATAACTATTATATTTTCGGGTTAATGCGAAAAAGAAAACGTTTCTTCTAAATTCCAAGCTGTTCGAGTAGAGTAAAATGAACTGAAAAAACTTTTGAAAGGCGTCAGTCGTATGAAAAACATATTTAACTTGTTTTCATCGAAATCGCCACAACACGACGAACCACAACAATGCGCACAGCCCCCTCCACACCGTGAAGAAGTCGAACTACAAATTGCTCTTTCGAATTTCCAACAATTACCTACACAAGACCTCTTTGAAATATGCGTGTTGAAGGTGGTTGAAATTTTTTTAACTCGGAAAGACTTCCCGTTGTCTGTTGACTACTCCCCAGTCATCCAACACTTATTTGAAATTATTAAAATAAACTCCGAACCACAAAATTTCTTGGAAGACTTTTTCGTTCACAATTTTCTTCACTTGGAATTCCTCGCCATTTTAACTAACAAAGTCCCGAGCAAATTCACTGCATTTCAGATCAAAAAGTTGATGGAAATTGTCGTTCATGTGATTCACTTTGTTCTCGACTTCCCTCCACCAACCCCCTTTTTAACACAAGACAAGATTTTCGAGGTCGCTCGCTTTCAAAACGACGTACTTTTGGTTCCCGTGCAAATCGAAAAGATCGAAGTCACTCCACAAGTCCAAGCCATATCATATCTTCTCACAATTGTCGGGCCGTTCTGCTCGAAAGAAACAAAGAATATGCTCTTCACCGACGAACTCACATTCAACACTATCGACGCTTTTATAGACCATTATTATAGATACATCCCATTACTCACATTTAATTCGCCATCTCCTCTTGTTAAAAAGGCGAAGCTACTCTGCGTGGAGTTGACTGAAATAAAGACGCCGGAGTTGGTGGATAAGTACACCAAATCACTTCTGGCCCTCATTTTGTGTCTAACGAGAATGTCACCGGAGAGTCCCGTCGACTTCCCTGGATTATTTCCTTATTTGCTCCAAAACAATCCATCATCGGAGTCGTTCACATATTATTTTAATATCATGCACGCGACACAAAATTTCGAGTTTGTGGTTCCGATGATATACTCACTTGGAAAGTACATCACAAAAGCGACAGAACAAGACTATCAAGTATTGTTGCGTAAAATCCATCTGTACATTCATTCGTTGTATAAGACAACACATTTCTTCCAAGACGAGTTAACGGTCTTGACCTCCGTAGAAGATAAAAATGAATGGAAAAATTTGGTAATGGCTTTTACAAGTATTATGGTGTGTTTGACTGCTGATGAGAAACGTGCGTACTTCGAGTTCATTAAGAAGAATTCGAAGGACTTGGATATTATGGGGGCAGTTGTGGAGGGTTTGTCGCAACTCCAATTGTCGCGGTTTTATATCCAAGAGTTCATCCTTGACTCGGGCGTGTCGTACTACTTGAGACAATTGGCGAGTAACTGCGAAGGCGATATGAAAAAGAAGGTGTTGAGGTATTTAGTCGATTTGATGAAGGACAGTGACGTTTTGAAGTATTTTAAAACGTCGGAGCCGCAGAGCTTTTATTCGAACTTAATGCGAAATGCACAAGACAAAGAGGAGTTTGAAATGGGTGTTGAAGTGATGATGTTGCTTTTATTAGATGAAGACAAAGAGAATGTTAATAAGTCGATGGGGTATATTAAACTGTTTAAAATGGTTGATGGGATAAGTGAGAGTGACTTCCGCATTCAAAAGATGAAATTGTATCGAATTAACATGGGAGAGGCAAATGAAAGTATTTTAAGTGACGTCATTTACTTCCTCAAAAAGTGCTTTACAAACGAAGATGAGAGCATCGAATACTTTTCCACATTTTTTGATGTGCTTTCTTCATTGAAAGAGAACCCTAATGGTAAGAAATTGTTTCTCGAATTTTTAGGACTAGATGAAGTGTATGTACTCATTAAAAATATCGTTACAAAGAAAGGAGAAGAAGTCTTGTATATGTTGAGGAATATCGCACTTACTAAACGATTTAATTTGATCGACAACATTCAAACGATAATTTTACTATTAAAAATTCTCTTAGAACTCTCTGATGAAATGAAAGACAAGATGATTGGTAAAATGTTTATACCAATGACTGTCGAATATGCAAACTTGGATGTATTGAGTAAACCCGAAGTCACCGATTTGTTACTCAAATTTGTAATGAAAGAAAATCCATCACTTCACGCAGACTTTTTAATTCGAGCCATTGTGTCATACAACTGCAACAACACCGTGTTGAACCAAATTATTAAAAAGATCCATAAAGAGCGAAATTTTCCAGAAGTACTCCAATCAATCGTTTTGGCGTCATTTGAGAACATCCCAACCCCAACGTATTATTTGGATGTTTCTCAACGAACTGTCCTCGAACTTAATATGAAACTCCCATTCATTAACGTCAAACCATTCACAGTATGCACGTGGTTTTCTATTCAAAAATTTCCTGAGTACAAAGTACCCACCGTGCCAATACTCACTGTCAAATCTGCAAAGAGTATGTTGTCGCTTCATGCGACTCCTTTGGGCATTTCACTGTATTTTAAAAACACCGGAGAACTTATACAAACATCCGTCAGAGAAAAAGTATACCACTCAATTATTTTCACTGTTGTGCAACAAGAGAAGAGCGAAAGGTGTACCGTTTCCATTTTCTTTGATGGTCGACGAATTGGAAGTGCTGAAGGAAATGGTGTTTTTGGCAATTTAAGTGAAATTGAAATCAAAAGCACTGCAGATTCGAGGATGCGATTGGGCAATATTGTTGTGTATAGAAATGTCTTGAGCGATCTGGCAGTTGAGAAATTTGTCTATCGGAAAGACGCGGACATATTACCATATTCAGAAGAAGTGATTGACTCTCCTATAGATATTCAAGAAGCAAAAGATACAAGACTGCCACTTCCCGTGTTCACATTTCAAGTTAGTAGTTTGAAATTGACGACCAACAAAGAGATAAGTTCCGTTCAATTACTAAAAGGCGATGGTTTAGTGAAATGTATTGAAGAAAAAGTAGTTGGGAGGTGTCTTCATGGGAAACAGATGATGTCAAATATAGGAGGGAGTGATGTATTATTACTTTTATGTGGTGAGATGAACGACGATAATAGCGTATTGCGTGTCATTGACGTGATATCAGGCTATTTGAAAAAGAATGGCCCGGCATCGAGATACTTTTTAGAAAATGGTGGGATGAAAATCATGTTTGACATTATCGAGAGTAAAAGTGGCGTGTATTCTAATATCAATATCGTGGAAACACTTCTTGGATTTGGGAGTGAAGAGGATAAAGACGCATACATTTCAAAGTTGCTTGTTGAAATGGTTGTTCTCAATATTGATATATGGAAGAGAGTGAGCGATGATGTGTTGAGTGAATACATGAAGAAGATACTCATAAGTTTCAAATCTGCATACAAACAGATGACTATCAGGGCAATGGAAGAGTGTAGAGTCTTTGAAAGGTTTCTTCAGTATTTTGATCGTGCAGTGATCAATAAAACAGTGAGAATTGGGTATGTGGAAGTGATGGCAGAATTATTAGAAGGAACTTCGTGGCGGAGTAATTTACATCACTTATCGACCATCGTTCAAAACAACAACATTACAGAGCCTGTCATTCGGTGTTCTATTTACAGAGATAACGACAGTGAATTATCAACGATTCCACTTTCATTTGGAAACGTTTCTGTGAGAGATTTATTGGCACCGTATGATGTGTCAACTACTTCATCAGAAACGGATTGCCAAGACGCACCAAATGTAGAGTCTTTGATGGTGGTTATAACCATCTTATTGAAGAGAATCGACAAGATAAAAGACCAAAGTGAATTGTATGAGTTTATGTTGACAAGTTCTACAACGGTTCCCCTTGGAATAGTTCTGGATTTGATTGGTGTCATAGGTAAACGGTACATTTGTGATGTATTAAAGTATTTAAGTGTCATGCTATCCATTCAACAGATTCATAATAAGTTTGTGTTGGCTGGTGGATACATTAGACTCTTCAATTCATTACGGACCGTGCGGAGAGTACCAACAATGAACAACCAAATGATCATGGTACTTGTAGATATGATCCATCATCTATTCGTTTTAAATCACGAAAAAAGTTGTAATGTCGACCTTGCTTCAGATCCTTCACTTCTTTTACTTGTTGCGTGCTTGAAAGAGATCCCAACAACTGTATTGAAGAACGTGGTGAAAGTGTTTTCGGATGAATCGATTCGACTAGAAGGGAGAAATTTGTTGTCGTCGAAAATGTACAGTGAGGTGGTCTTCCACGCAATGTTGAATTGTATTAACCGCAACGACCCAGTTGATATATTGGAAGGGCTGTTTATGATGTACGACGGCTCGATGAATGAATCACAGAAACGATCTGTACAACACGTCGCAAATAAAGTGCACCAACACTATTTATACATTACATCACATCTGATGTTTGACACTTTTGACTCGGGACTTGTGTGGAGGATGTATATATTCATGGCTGATATGCACACCAAATACGTTCTAACTCAAGGCAGAAAGTCGCAGAAATTGTTTTTTGTGAATTGTCTTGGGAGGATATGGAGAGAAGTGATTCTTCAAGAATTTCCAATACCAAACGAACAAAAAGAAGTGATTATCGACAAGTTGGCGGTTAAACAGTTTATCATCGAATTCGAAAAACGAGAAAATCTCTTTGAAGAGATGTACAACAATGAACCGGTGGTTATCTATTACGTCCCCCTCTTGCAAATACTGGGCCTGACAACAATCTTTGCAACTGAAATGGGCAAGAAGTATCAGAACAATCTAAAAAAGGAGGAAGAAGGCTTGGACTATATCAATCAATTTGTGAAAGAGATATACGACCGCATTGAAAAGAAGGAATACACCCATCCGTACTTAATTCATGTTCACCCAACAGCTGTTGCAAATGAAGTCCAATATAGTCGACCACCAACCCGTGTTTTTAGGGTTAAAAATGGAGGTACAAATATTATCTCTTCTTTACATTGGAGAAGAATTATCAAAAAGTACTTTGCGCCATTACAGATTCTTCAATTGAACGTTCCAAGTATCATCACTGCTCATAAGTTGGAGTCTGTAATATCTCCATCATATATCAGATCAGTTGTTGGTTATTCCTCTCCAAAGCTACGCAATTTGCCATCGTCGGAGGGAATAACATCTGAGATAATCAGTGAGATGGAGAGGTACAAATCACTGTTTAGTGTAGTTAAATATATCCCACCGATATTTCTGACTGACGGAGTGAAATGCAAACGCGTTCGAGAGGACAACGAGCGAGACGGATTTCTCCACATAGTCGACGAAACAAATTTAGTCTTTCAATTTAGTGAGCAGTTTGAAGAAGAAGAAGTCAAAAAGGAAGTTGTTATACCCCTTGGGAATTCAATAGTCACCAAAATGATGTATTTGTACCAAGACACTGGGCTTGAAATTATCCAATGGGACGGTCGTGTGGAATTCTTTGTCTTCCCACCAAAGCAGCGAGAGAAAATCACTGAATGGATCACCATCAACGAAAGTAAATTTGGCGAAGTGACAAAGACGTGGTTGAAAGGTGGGATGAGCAACTTTGAGTATATTGGAGCGATCAACCATGAGGCTGGGAGGTCATATAGAACACTTTCTCAATATCCGATATATCCATGGGTCATATCGTCTTATGATAGTGCCGATTTAAGACTGAGCGATACACAGAATTACAGAAATTTGAAGATGCCAATTGGAGCTCAGAAAGAGACTGGGATACTAGAAGACAATTATAATGAGAAGGAGTGTCATTATAACTGTTGTTTGAGTAGTCCGTCTGTGGTGATGAGATGCCTCTTCAGATTAAGGCCATTCACTGATTTGATATATAAAGAAATGTCTGGGAGGTGTCTGGAGATAGAAGGGAGGATATTCACAAACATCTCGTCGTTGTATCAATCGGCAATGATACAGTCGCGAATCGAAATTATTCCGGAATTTTACAGCACTCCGGAGGTCTTTCTCGATATGAACAAATTAAAGAGTGAAAAGAACGAAGTTGGCGATGTGAAGTTCCCACAATGGGGAAAGACAGCGAGAGAGTTTGTGAGACACATGCGGGAGGCTCTTGAGAGTAACGAAGTAACGATGAATTTGAACGAGTGGATTGATCTTGTGTTTGGAGTTGACCAACAGAACCGGCAGAAGTACAATGTATATAGTCCTGAGTATACCAAAGACTCCGATGTTGATGCAAACTTACGAGAAGTTATCTGGAAAACCATGGGAAATATTCCTAATAAAGTCTTTTTAAAGAGTCATCCCAAGAGAGTTGTTTTACAGCGACTTCCATTCAACTTTTATAATCCACACACTGCAATTGTTGGGAATGTACCGAAGGGTGTAGTCTATTGGGTTGAGAATGGGAAATTCATGTCGAGTGCGGAAAGGTGCTATTCATACACAATAGACAAAGACCAATTCATTGTGAAGTTTGATCGTCTTAAAGGTACTTTTGTGCAACTCAAAGGTGAACAAACACTTTCGTCCTTCTATGTCGATATGTTAGATGTGACGTCTTTTGTTGTGAGTGATAATGGCAATCGTTTGATATATGGAAGTGAAAGTGGGATGTGTAAATTAGTTTTAAATCCGTTTGGAGGGAAAAGGAAAGTAATCGAGTTCAATGGAATAGAAGGAGAAGTGCGTTGTTTGGACTATTGCTTCGACTTCCATACCACAGTTATCGCTTCAAACGATTGCAAAATTCGGATGTACAACGACGACGGAGAACTCAGGAAACTCATTGAAGAGAAGGAAATGGCAACACAGATCATATTCAACCAAAAGACAGGAGACTTCTTTGTTGTTGAGGTCGACAAAGAGATAAACAAGACGTTTGTTAAAGGGTTTTCGATCAATGGCGAATGTTTTGCTTCAACTATAATTAGTGCCACGATCACAATAGCTGTCACAACACAGTTCATGGATGGGTTTATTAAAAATGTGTTGGTTTTTGGAAGTACCGGTGGTGAAATTATGCTTTACCAAACAGACGACTTAACTTTTCTCGGGTCTTGTAATGCAAAAGTGGGTGATGAAACGCCTTCAAAAGTGTTGTCTATACTTTTTACGTTTGTTTTTAATACTTATGTATTTGTGTATTAGTACCATTTGGTTTACTTTGGTTTGACAATAGTTCAGATAGTCCAGTGTACTAACAAGCAGAGAGAACTATTCTAAACTCTATTTCTTTGTCGAGTGCACAGAACGAATGGTGAACGTTTTTGAAATAAAATGATAATTTATTATTATATTATTATATATTAATGTTACAAGAGAGTTATATTTAAATGGGTAATAAAATGTTATTGAAATAGTAACATTCTAATAGATTTGTGAAAATAATAGCTGTTCGGCGACTTTTGAGTTTCCTAAAAAGTCGCCGACTTTTTAGTCATATCAAAAGTCGCTGACCTATATTTATAATTTAAATACAATAAAATTTACTTATAAAAAAGATAAATTAATCAATATTAAAACTATTTTAAAAACATTAAATAATTATTTAAAATAACTATAAAAAAAATAAAAAATAAAATAAAAATTGATGAATAATAATGGTGATTTTGTGATACAAAATACAAAAGGCAAAAAGTAAAGAAGTAAAAATTCATTTTGCCACAAAAAACAAACTTGAGATTAAAATGAAACTCAAAAATAATCTTATAATTACATGAGCACTACACCTCTACGTTTTCTACACACGTTTTCTTCTCATGTCAATCAAGAAGCTAATATACACACAAATCACCCACCACTCAAACGAACGATAAAGAAAGGAACAAGAAATAACAAAAAGAAAATAAAAAGAAACGTCAAATCAACTCAATATATGGAGGAAGTATCTATACAACAAATTACTACAAATCAACTGATATTACAAACAACACAAAGTGAAGTTAATCAGTTGACACAACGGTCTTTAACTAACTCTCAAAATAACAGCCAATCAACACATATTGCACAAAGTCAACAGAGTGTCAATTTAATTCCACAGACTCTTCACATACAACAAATATTTCAACACCAGAATATTCAAAACACTCATAACATTAACCCTGATAATTCGATACACAATTCACATACAATGAAGCTACACAAACAACATACCAAGCAACTGAACATCCTCAACCACTTTTGACCATGGTCGAAACTCAGAAACAACCATCACGTAACAACACTTTAATTGCATTGCAAAGATCATTAATTGTCAACGAGGAAGAATTTGAAGAATATCACACAGGAGACACACCGACAAGACAGCGTCGTCGAAGTGAAAATGAAATTGATTATAACGCAGAAATAACAATAGAATCCACATACCCAACAAAACCCACTTCCAATGAAAAACGTTTAAATTATCCAATAAAAGTGTTTTTAAAACGTACATCATCAACAATTGTTGATTTAACAGGATTCACAAATGATGAATTTGACGATATTTTCGATATAATACTATACAATGGAAGATGGGACGCTGTAAACAGAAAATATGTTAAACAACGAATTGATTTAAATATACTTTCAGTAAACGAAAATCAAATTTTGAATTCAAAAGAATTATTTTTATTGCTACTTACATTTCTCAAACACGCATTTGATTACAAAACATTATATGATATATTTGATTATAGAAAAAGAAGCAACATTTTAGAAGAAAAACAGATTTGTAAAAATTCAAAAAATAGTTTTATTTCGAGAAATTTAGAAAGATCATATTTACTTTTTGCAGTTAAAATGAAAAAAATTTTTATTGAAAGTTTAAATTGTATCCCCCAAAAACTTCGTGTAAATTTGGCAACAGGCAGAAGTCAAGATTATTTAAGGTTTATTCCTCAACTTGAACATTCATTTTACATCGTTGATGGAAGAGACCAAATGATTTCAACACAACTAAAAACATCAGAAAATAAACGCAAAGTAAAGGATGGTAGATATTTTACATTTAAACATCACTGTAGTGGGCTTAAAACAGAAGTTTATGTTAACTGTGATGGAATGGCTGTTAAAGTGTCAAATACTCAACAATGCGCAACAAACGATTTAACTGTCTACAAGTGTAATTGGGATCCCAGTTTTGTTTTGGAAAATGAATGGGTACTTGCAGATAGTGGATACAGAGGAGTCGGACAAACTTTGATACCTTATCCCAAAACTGGAAAAAACGAACAGATTGTATTAACAGAAGATTACTTGATCAATATGAGTCTAATGATGAATGGTTCTGAACATAGATTGAGAATTGGAGGAAACTTCGAAGGAACTTTAAAAAACAGTGTATTTAAAGGAGGTGTAAGTGGTTCTGTTGTCGAAATAGTTCACTTTGATACGGAAACAGTGCAGGAAATAGAACTATACACATTGTTCAGACAAGTTGACGTGACAGAAAGAGATGCCAAATGTAGGGTGTGTTGCACTACAACTTTTGAAACAAATTTTGAGGATGTTTCAAACTCAACATATCAAATCTTGGGCATGCTAGAAGTTTCGAATGTTGAGTTTATTATTGATTCGAACCATTTTGAATGTGAGCGGGGCACAATTGAATGTGAGTCAATGATGTTATTAACAAAAGTAGACAATTCACTTATTAAAGCGTACAATGCAGTTCACTCAAGTGTCAGAATTCTCGTTGAAAATCATTTTGGTCGACTGATAATATTATTTAAGTTGATGAGAAACAAATACGGGCTACTAAAAAGAGATTATGAGTCTCTAGTCAATATTGCTCATTCACTTTGTAATTACCACATATCAAAAAAGCCATTAAGAAAGTTTCCTTTTTATCTCTTCAAAAGAATGGCAGATGGAGATTATTCGACCCCTGTTGGAACAACCCCAATTCAACTCCCGAGAATTGCTGGAGAAATTGTGTCAAAATTGAGTGGAGAGTATCATAGAGCAAAACTGGTTCACAACGAAAACAATTTAAGACAATACAATTCAATAAACGAATTTCTGGGTGTTGGAAATTCTTCAAGAGCAATTCAACAAATAGTTATTCCAACTGAACCACATTCTTCAACTACAAATGAGTTGGTTGATGATGCCACATCATTACTAAGACCTTTTCCGTGTGGAGAAGTGGGAGAAATCATTTTTTCAGAAAGTTTAATGAATGAAATTAACGATGAAATTGATTTTTGAAGAACGGCAATTTTGTTATTGTGGTGATCTTATTTTAAAATTTAAATTTTTTGATTTTAATGATATTTTAAAATAAACTGTTGTTTATTATTGTATTCAAAAGTGTTTTCAAATTATAAAATTCTAATTGTTATTATAAGAATTATAACAACTTTTGATAGAATTGTGCATATTTGATATTTTAAAAATTATAGTAATACGAGTTAATATCAATAGTTTTGTAGTTTGTTTATAAGTCGCCGACTAATGAGTAATATCAAAAGTCGCCGAACAGCCATAAATTAATCACTTAAAAAATAATTGGTTGGTTTAAGTATTTGATTTTAATTTATTAATAAAATAATAGAACGATATAATAACTAATAGTTATAATTTTATAGTTGAAAATAAAACAAGTAAATTAGTTTTAAATTATTTAAATAAAACGGGATATTTGGAGTATAATATGTAAATTTCCTTTTTTGTAAAGGTTTATTGAGATTATAATAATATACAAGAACATCAAAGAAGAGAATAAACAATAAAACTATACATTTATAATAATAATACTAATAAAATCTCACACTTTTGGGATGATTACTTAACACTGAAACCTCATCAACTCTGTTTTAGGAAAGACTCAAAAAAGAGTCTAAAACTGGAACAAAGAAAGCAAAGATAAAAGACATGTATGGTACATACAAAACAAGCTCAAAGCTTCGCATTCAAGTGACACATTTTGACTCATTGATGACGCGGTGCATTGCGACAGGAGCACTTCCGATCACAACATTATACCCGGAGAGAGAAGTGGTGAAGAGTGTTCACTGGCTTGAGTTTTATGGGAGTGGATATATGAAAGAGCGTATCACCGCGAAGATCATATCGTCGTTTGAGTTGTGTGACCCAAAGTTTCTTAACAACTTGCGTGCGTCCATCTTGAAAAAGCGAAAGGAAGTGTTTGACATGTTGCGACTGAATTCGTACTTGCAGTACAAAAAGTCTGAAGAGCGAAAAGAGAATTACTTGACTATATTTCTAGCGGAATGTGGGTTGAAAAAACACCAGACAAACGCGGGGTTGGAGGTGCGAAGATTGGTGGAGGAGATGGACAATTTCGTGTTAAATTTTCTGTTTGTAGCTGGCTGCAACGAATTCTTCAATTCACCTTTACGAATAGCTGTTGGCGAAATCACAAAGAGGAACTTCTTCTTCAAGAAGTGTAAAAAGGAGAAGGGAGCCTACATCGAGAGTTTTAACTTGGGTCTTCTTTTCAACGACCCCGTCATCTCTGCCACTTGTCCCTGTCAAGTCCAATGTAATTGAAACAATGTACATCAACTACATAGTGACATTAGATATTCTTAATTTGACTCTTCAAATGAATCAATTTTATACCATTGTATTTAGTGATGGAAGTGAGTTATCTTATGTCTTTAATAACAGACTGTTTTTTAGTTGTATTACTCAACTCTTATGATTATTAGTTAATTATTTATTAATTAATTATTATTTATTATATCTATATATAATTATAGATTATAGTAATTTATTAATAACATACTAAAATAAACTACTAATAATAAAAATCACTCAAAAAGACATGACTACTGTTCACATCACACGCAAACGCATCCAAATTGGATGCTCGAAGCCGACAAACAAAACAGGGAGGGTGAGGTGGCAGTGGTTTGACGGCAAATTATTCATCGACTATCCGGACAATCAGAATATCAAGATAGAGGAGGCGTTCTCTAATAATGAACACACGTTCAAAATCGACGAGTATAGGGTTATCGACTTTTCTTCAATGACACAGATCCGTATCGATTTTAGTAACAGAAGCCGGAGAATCCGCCGATACATCGACGAGGCGACTGCGAAGCGAAACGAAGCGGAGAAAATACAAAAGATGAAAGAGAAAAAGGAAGAAGAGGACCAGCTTGCTGAGCAGAAGAAGAGAACAAAATACGACTTTTTGACTAAGGTCGACATCCCGACGAAGAAAAAGAAGAAGGTGTCAACTGTGTCAACGAATAAACAAGAAGATGGCCAACACATGTTTGTTGAACCCGATATCGATGTCGTGAAAAGTGGATGTACAAATGAAGAAGAAGAGAGTCTTAAAAACGATTTAATGAAGGCTCCAAGCACATTTGAGATCACAAAATCAATCACCGAAGACAAAGACCAACTTTTCAGTGAAGAAATCGATGCGTTTCTGATGGAAGAAGACAACAAAACAGAAACAAAAGAAAAAGAGGAATTGAACAAGACGGACGGGTCACAAAAAATGGAAGAAGAGCAAGTCAATGACGATCTTCTCGAACAGTACGCAACACTGTACGACATGATTGAGTACTTGAGAACTCCCGTTTTGGGGTCTTCAACTTTTTTAATCGACAAATCTAAACTGTTTTTGAGTGGCGAGGTGATTCGAGTGATTGGAGATATCGAGCAAACAATGCAAACCATTTGCGAGGGTCTTGGTGCGCAGTTTGTGCAGAAATACTGTTCATCTGTTAATTTGTTTGTGATTGGTGCCAATCCCAAAAAGGCGTATGTTAAAAAGTGTTTTGAGAAGGGCCTACCTGTGGTGTCTATGGCTTGGTTAGACGAGTGTTTGAAGCTGCAAAAAAGTGTTGAAAAAGAGTTGTTTTTGTATACGTACTGATTGTTACATTACGATGTGTGGTGTAATGAGTGTAATACATTTTGTATTGTATTAGAAGTTGTCACGTTATGAAAGAAGAAATAACCGGAACACTAACTTATTGTTCGTGGTGGACTGTAGAGGTGATGTCTTTACTTCTTCTGTCCCCCATCACAAAGTTTCTCCCTCCTTTCTGTTCCTTCTTATCAACAGCCATTTGCCACCCCCCATATGTCGATTGCGTTTTCTTCTGCGGTGAAGGGTTTTGTGTTTGGTAGCTGTATTGCCCCTTCGTCTCATTGACTACTGGGGCAGAGAACTGTGGATAGACATTGGCCTTTGGTGCTATCTTTGGGTCCTCTTTTGTCGCAAAATAGTTCTTAGGCGCTTTCTTCTGGAATGACGAAACAATTGGTGCGGAGCCGAAGATGTTTGGTTGTCTCTGTGGTGGTTGTGGTCTTTGTAGTAATGGAGAAGTATGTTGTTGTATTTGTTGGGTCTGTTGTGGACTTTGTATTGTGTCAAGTGAAGAGCTTGACTGTGACAATTGTGGTTTCTGCATTTGTCTTGTTCTTGGCGAAGAGAAGAGTCCTTGTGACTTTTGTTTGGCTTCATTGACGAGTTGTTGTTGTTGAGTTGGTTGAGGCAGTGGGGGAACTACTTGTCCGGTCTGGTCGTTGATTTTCTCGATTTGTTTGACTTGTTGTTGTTGCTTTTCTTGTTGCATAATCAGCTTTTTATACACCGACAATGACTGAGCGGGCTTTTCAGTTGGCAATTTGATGCTTTGTTGTTGATCAGGCAGGACTTGTTCGATTTGTTTATTTGGGGTGTTCAAAGGAGACGGATCGTCTTCACTGTTGAATGATCCTTTTAAGGAATTTGCGAGTGGAGATCTTGATTTGTGAGTTGGTTGGTGGAGGCACGGCAGTATATCGAGTTCTTCTGTAATAAAATTGAGTTTTGAGGTGTTTAGTGTCTTGCAGAATTCAGTGTTAAACAACAAGCGGATTTCTCCGTGTGGATTTTTATCGTCGACGAGTGTACTAACTTTTTCAATTGCATGTCTTCGTGCGGTTTGTGATGAGTTGAGTGGTTGTGACTTCAAGAATGCGTGGACTGCGAGTCTCAGTAAAATTGGCAAAATGTCGAACCCAACGAACTGAACCAATTTAAGCGGACCGATGATTTTGTTTGAGATGACTCTCAAAATGTCGCTTCGGTCTTGTTCAATGATGATCATAAGCTTCTTATCTTCTTTGACGTTCTTTAGTTGACTTGTTTCAGACAGTATTCTCCATTCGATAACAACATCATCGCCATATTTTCTGTGTTGTGGGGTTTGGTAAATCGATGGCACGTTATACACAACAGAGAATTCTGTTGTTCTATCTGTGACAAAAGATGTTCCGTTATCGTAGTCACCTTTGAACCCAATGAAAGTGTCGGCGTTGACAAACTTTCCGATATTGTCAACAAAGTTTATGAAGAGTTCAGTATTAAGCTCTGTTTTGATAGTCACGCAGCCGGGTATTTTGGTGGAAACATTATCCAACTCAACTAAAGCGTCTAACAGTTTATCAGATACAACTAATGGCAAGAGCGCTGATCTTGAAAATTGTGTTGTGTGAATATTCATTGCAAAAAGTCTTGCAGTTGAGCAGTTAATAACGTTCGACGTCGAGTCAATTTCGTCGAAAGATGGGAGTTTGAGTGGATGTCCAATTTGTTTCGCGACTTCTATGGTAGTGAACTTCTTGACATCAAACTTGGGCTTTGTAACGTCCCACTCGTTTTCTTCGTAATAGGGCTTAGTCCCAATTTCGACGTTATTCTCGCATGTAGAGTATGGGACTGGTTTCCATTCTTCAGTGTCATCGATGTATCTTACTGTGTAACTGTATTTGTTATATAGTGTTCTGCAAATAAAGAGTACCTGTGTGAATCTATTGGTTTTAGTCCAAGGCAAATTGACATACGTCAGAATAGACTCTGAGTTATAAAACACTCTGAAGTAGTCCAACGGATTCTTCACATTATTTTTGATAAAGAGCGGTAGTAAGGACTTTTCATCGATATCAACATCCTTGAAGATAGGAGGGAGAAGGGAGTAAGAGAGTCCCGCCATAAGATCCGCATCAAATCTGTATTGACCAAGTATGTTTGTGTCTTTCGACTCGTTAAAATAGGTACAGATCTTACTACACAATCTTAGCGTTGACATCAAAACGTTTGTTGGAAGGGAGGCATAGCTTTTTGCAAACAAGAGTGCAAAGACCGACAAAAATGGGTGGATGTCTTCAGTCGTTTTAAAGTTGAGTTCGATGTAATTCGACACAACGCCAAACAACTGTTGCATAGGGATGTGTGGCACCGACAAATTGGGGATGACAAAGTACAACGTCCTGCACAAGTCGATGAAACTCAAATGTTTATTTGCGCCGACTAACAGTTGTATCCAGTTGAGTCCATTCACAGTCAACACCTTCAAGAATTCGTCCAACAAAAATTCGGGCGAGTTGTCGTCAATTTGCTTTGAGTCCGAACTTCTGCTGATGTAGTCCATAAAGAATTTATTGAAGCAGAACAACAGTGCTTCCAATGAGAATGGGTCGTTCACAATTTTCATCAGTCTAAACAAGATCAGTCGAGTCTTTTGTATTAACAATTCGTGGGTATATGGTTTGGTGCTTTTTCTTGGAATCGAAGTGATCATCATAGCACGACGCTCCGGGGAGAACGAAAATTGAATGATTTGGAGCGACGACAAAATGGCTTGGACGACTGCTTTGTTCGGCTCTGAGGTGGTTGAGTATCGTTCAAAGGCAGAGAGAAGGTTTGGATATAACACTTCGATACCTGGGAATCGCTTTTCAAAGAGTTGCTATCGATGAGTCAAACGATGTTTCCTTTGAGACAATAACAACAAAACAAACAGGGATTCTCACAAGCGTCTCAACCAAAATACTGTTATCTGTTGAGTCCAAAAACGACGCTAACATATTGAAAATGCAGACCATGTAATTCTCTTCGATTGTATTCACAAAGATGTACGTCTCAATGATCAAGAATAAAGTCTTGAGGGAGAGTAAAATAGCTTCTCTGTAATTCTGATGTGGTAGGTAGAGGACTGGGAAGCTAATAGCGTTCAAAAAGATCGATAAAATCAAGTTGACATCTGGTGGGTTTGTCAGTGTTTTGTTGAATGAATACTCCATAATCAATACAACAAGATTATAGAACCCTTCTTCTATCAATTCAAGAACATCAGGTTCTTTGATATTTGCAATATTACCCACAAAGTCTATTTATAAACCATTTGTTCGACTAATGATAATAATAATTACTATTATAATAATAATAAATAGAATGAAAGTAAACAAACGAAGGAATTGCATCCAAGTCTTAAAAAGGATTGGTGTTGTAGTTGTCAAGGAAAAATGATAGTCCTCGTTATTTAAAGACAACGTTCCACGCCCTGTTTTGGTGATGTATATGGTGTCCAAACACGTCTTTTGAATGACAACGGAGAGTTTAACCCACTCAAGAGCAACCGTACTCACATTAATCCACTTCTTGTGAAGTCTTAACACAGTTTTACATAAAGCTGGGTCTTTGTACGATTGCTCAACCCACATCTCATAAAATGTTTTGATCAGGATATTTGCAATGGGCATCATGAACATCGCATCCTCCTTTCTCCATTCAGTGCCACAAACATCTTCGACGCATCCAATGACCAACTTAAATAGTCTCGAAGTCTCCTCCGAATTGGGGTCTAACGACTTCGCAATGGTTCTTATCATGTTGACGGCTCGTTTACACAACTCGCAGTACTTTGGAAAGTGTTGGAAATACAATGAAGACTCTCTTTTGCATAACATAAGAGTGATATGGTCAAGTGCCGTTTTTCTGAATTCATTAAAATTGAGTTGGACTGGTCCCGGGGCATTTTCTCGTAACATAAACCACGATCTATATGTCATTCATTGTTTTAAAAAACAATTAAAAGACCAGACTTGTAAGCTTCGAACAAACTCGTATATATTATAACAATTCTCTATTGTCTGGAAACATTCAACTGAAAGCCGGAGCCCAGCCCCAATGACTTCCATAAACCATTTACAGTGTTCTTCAGTCGATAACGAAGACTGGAACTGTTGCATGTTCTTGAAGATATGTTCCGATATGTTAGTTATGACCGACACTTGAACTTCCTTGGACAGCACAGACAAGATGTTTGTGTGTGCGTTGAGTTGTAAAAGGCCAAGCTGTTGTGTTGTTGGTGAAAACATTGATTTTCCAGTTTTTTCGTGTTTGTTCACAGAAAAAGACTTTTGAATCGACTATCGTTTCGTTACCATTTCATCGGTTTTTCTTTGTACTTTTAAACCAAAAAAAGACTTTTGCAAGGAATTTTGTCGTTTATCAATCTAAATGCGGCTTTTTTGAAACATTTTTAGTTCTTTCTAGTTCCGCTTTGAGTTTCAAATTAAAAATAAAATTTGTCGACAACGTGAACAAGTTAATGGGTTGGTCGGGCGAACAAACGACCCAAAACAACAGTGACTTAATTCAACTCAGGCATCAATATTACCTTCAGAATCGGTAAATTGCTCGCCGATATCGTAGTGATTTCCTTTCCATTGATGAGATAACGCAACTCCCTCTGAAATAAGAACAAAAATCAAAAGTGTTGCAGAGAGAACCAAATTGTAAAACGAGAAGTGTATGATGCTAATAAACATGACGAGCAGTGCGAAAAAATTCGTGACACTGATGATGACAAACACAGTCGATACGTAACAGAACTTTTGTTGTATTTTTTTCGAGCACTTGTTCATTTGTAACGTTGTTGGGAATGAAAACAATAGCGGAAGCATGAGTCCAAGTAGTAAGAACTTTGCTCCTAATGCAATACACACCATCACACACAACAAAGAAGCGGAGTCACAAAGTTCAATTTCAATAATAGGGTCTGCCTGTGCTAGACGCGTTTTGATAATCAAAAAAATGAAATAGCAAGACACGAACGATCCCACAGATAATCCAAGACTCACCAAGAACCACAAATTTGTGAAACACGCTGAAATGAATGTAAAAACCATCACACCACACCCTATCAAACAAAATACCATCGTTGTGATGTTTAAGTTAACCACCGACTTGTACAACATCATTATAACAAGGATGGGGGCCGCAATTTGTGTAGCACAATATTTGTCGATTTTTTCGAAGTCAATGATGTCGTTTTTGGCAAGAACTTCGCTGAAAATTTCAGTCAAACTCGCTTCACTTTCCTCGAGATTTTTTTCCCCCAAATATTCAGTCGTTCCTCCCCTCTCAGTGACTAATTGTCAATCTCTCATTTTTGTGATTATGTCCGAATGGGCAGATTAATAAGCGTAAAAAAAGAGAAAAAACAAACCATGAAAAGTTATTAAAAACACAACACCAAAAATACTCAACAAAACACATTGCGCCAAATTCAAATAGAACATGTTTTTGACCTCCTTGACCATACTTATCCGTGCAAATATATACTCTATTTGTCTGTACACCCCTTTGAACAGTTCCTTCATCTTCCATTTTCAGTTCCAAAACATTTAATTCCAAAAAGATATAGTACATTATTGGTTTGTTTTTAACACTTTATAATTCAATTGACAAAACAAAACTTTCATAAGATGATGCTTAAATACGTGAAATGATGTTTATAACCCCTTGGGCGAGAACGTTTGTCTCTTCTTGAGGTCTTTAACAGTTGACTTCATTTTATCAAATGCGGATCGAAGCGCTTTGGTCCACTCCTCGTTGAGTTGTGGTGTTTGGAACGTAAGTTTATATATTTCGTCGTCAGTGGTCAGCTGGACCTTGTCGGCGTCGATTGAGAAGGAGGTCTTCGATATCCAAAGGATGTTATGGAACTGTAGTGGTTTTTGGTTGAAAATCCCTTTGGACTTTTTTGCAAAGAGAATGATATCGTTGAACAAATACATCTCGACAGTAATTCCCTTTTCGACCAATTTGATGTCAATGTCCTTCTTATTTATGTACTGATTTGACTGTTGGAACTTATTAAAATCCTTTAAAGTCATTGTCTCTGTCGAACTTTTATTTTGAACCAAATCGATCCACACCTCTGCGAGTAAAACAGTGGTAGTTGAGATGAAAAAACGGTCGGGTTGGATGAGCTGAAAGTTTGGAGGAAGGTCCTTGATTGTGCTGTCGAGCTGACTCATGAACTCGTACACTTTGACTTTCTTGGATTGTGCATTCACAAAACTTGTAACTTTCTCGATTTCTTCTAATGATTTTTTGATGTTCGAGTAGTCAACATCTTTGAATTTTGTGTGCTCAAAAAGGTCGGACAAGAGAAGTTTGTACCTTGGTAGTCGCTGAACTGGTGTGATCAAAAGTGCCAGTAAATCAAAGTTAACGTAATTAGAGGGCGCTTTTACAATTTGCTTCTTATAAAAGCATGTGAATTTCTCCGACGATTTGAGTGAAGTGACCAACTGATTTATTTTTGGATAAATCTGGCAATAGTCGCTGTACATCTTCAAGAATGGAGTGATGGTCAAAAAGGTTTTTCCGAATGTCGAGTCTTGGGAATACACATTCATCTCTCTACAAATAGTTTTGAAGAGAGTTTTGTTAATACCATATATCACAGAGATTCCATTAAAGATCAGTTCGGTCTCTTTAAGTGACAAAATGTCGGTTTGAAGTAATGGCTGGTGGATCAACTCTTCAACAACACAAAGTTGTTCAACATAAGTTCTATTGATTAGAGTGAAACAATTAACACGGTGCAACAAACTTTTCTGTTGTTATGAATTCTTTAACAACGTGCGCGCAGTGTAAATACCGTTTTTCCTCTTTTTGGTTCAAAAAGCGTCGGATTGCCTTTTGTAAAATACACGCCTGAACATTTGTATTGACTGTCTGTGATATCTTTTTGATTCTCGCGCGGGTGAAAGTATCCAACCGCATCTGTGGTGTGTACTTCTTAAAGAAGTATTCATTCGCCTCCAAAAACTCGTCGACGCTTACCTTGAACAAATAAAACAGAAACGCAATTTTTGTCTCTTTCATTTTCTTCAACTGAATTACCATCATTTTTGAACTCCATTTTCTTGCGTCACTCTCATAAGCGTATTTCACTGTTCTAAAAGGAACAATTGAACACATCTTTTCCTCTTTCGTCATCTTTGAAAAAGATCAGATGTTTTTTTTTATTATTTAACACTTTAAATAACATTGAACAAAATTCAAGTGGTCTAATAATCTGGGAAATATCGAGTTTATTAAATAAATTTCCGTTTTTTTAAGTTTATTTTATGTGCATAAACTATACACAAGCCAAAAAAAGGAAAATCATCAAAAATTGGATTAATATCCCTGGAAAAACAGGCCAAAACAAAAATAAGGGCGTTATTTATGTGTTAATTAAAAAATCATTAAAATAATTAATTTAAATAAATCCATCAAATTATTGTGTTGGGAATAATATAATATTTTATAGTTCATAAATATAAATAAAGCTTGAAATTAACAATATATTATTATTAACTAGAAAATTATTCTTACTTAAAATGAAATTAGAATAATAGAATTCTTCTAAATAAATGATTTTTGTAATTACGAGAAGAATTCCACGACTTCTTGACTTGCCTTCCCAGTCTGTTTTATGTCTCCCACCTTTTTTCTTTCGACATTTGCAACAACTGAGTTCGGATCAATTTTACCATCTTTGTCCAAGACATTTAATTTGACAACACCATTAGTATCAACTCCAACTTTAATCATAACATAGTCACCAGAGTGAATGTTTGTTTTTGCAGTGAATCTCCCCAACTCAGTCTCCTCTTCAAACAGAACAATATCGATCTCAGAATTGATAGCTTGTGCCGGGAAACTACTTTCTTTTAAAGGCAATGCTGTTCCTTTTTCCACAATCTTTGCTTTGTATACTTTCCCCCTTTCGTCGACACCTTCTAAATATAAATCCCTCGTCATCACTTCATTAATTGTAATTTGTAACGCGCCTTTCCCAAAGTCAAACGCGTACCTGCATGCACCTTTCGCCACAACCAAATTGCAGTCGATCGAATCTAACAATTTCTCTGCTCCAAAATATTCCCCCAACATCTCTCTGATCTTTGGAATCTGTGAACTTCCTCCAACAAGTATCACCTTTTTAATGCTTTTGGCACTAATATTAGACTCTTTCAATGTTTTCTTCACAACGCCCATACACCTTTCAAACAACTTCTCACACGCCGTTTCAAGGTCTTCTCGACTCAGGACAAGACCAAGTGTTCCAGCCTCCTCAGATATATCAGACAAATCAACATCGACCATCGGCAACTGCGAAAGTGACACTTTCACGTTCTCGAGGATTTTCTTCAAGTTAAACTCGCGTCGTTGTTTAATCATTCTCCGCGAACTCCCTTCATTCCCACTCTTTTTAAAAAGTCGGTTTAACAAGCCAGGGTTGATCTCTTTAATGCGGTTTTCGATCAACTTCACAAGCTCCTTGTCAACATCAAGACCACCTAAGTGTTGGTCCCCTCCGTTCCATACAAAAGTGATGTTCGTACCGGCCTTTTTCATGACAGTGGTATCAAGGGTTCCTCCTCCAAAGTCGAACGTGAAGAACAACCCATCTTCTAACTTTTCAAGACCATAACAATAAGCCGCTGCAGAAGGTTCCTGTAACACTTTTATAACATCTAACCCAGCTTGACGGGCGGCTTCAGACGTAAGTTCCTTTTGAAGGTCTTTGAAGTAAGCAGGACACGTCACAACAACGCGCATCTCATCGGTGCCCTCTTTAAATCCAAAGGAGCGCTGAATCTCCACCTTGATTTTGTACAAGATAACAGCACTGACTTGTTCTGGGCTTCGATAAATAGTTGGTCGCCCATCGTCATAGTCGATTTTGATTCGACAAAGTCCACTTTTTTCATCCTTCTCGACTTCATAAGGGAGGTATGGTAGCGTCTCTTCAAGTACAGCAGGATCGCTATATTGACATCCAATCAATCTTTTGACTTCACAGATGACGTCAAGGCTTTGGGCGCCTACGGCTCTTCTTTTGTAATTCACAACGGAAGCCATTGAATTGTCTCCATTTAAAAATGTCAAAACCTTTGCTTCTTGGCGGACCTCGTCGAAGACGAACGCTGCTGAGAATGTCGTTCCCAAGTCGATTCCGACGAAGTATGTTTTCTTACTCATGATTTTGCTTCTATTTTTTCAAGTTTGAATTGATCTCTCAAGTTCAAGACTGAATGAAGTTTAATTAGTTGACTGAAGTGATATGCAATTCAAGAAATAAATAAACTATACTTATAGTTTTTATTACCATTACTCATTAACTTTTAAAAATAGACGTATTTTGAAAAATTGGCGTCATTTGAATAAATCATTGAGTAGAACAAGAAATCCTTTTGAAAATTATTTATTTATATAACAAAGAGGGCATTTCTATAATGGGCAACACTCATTTCTTCTTCTTCCCCTTTTCCTTCAATTGTTTTGTATTCACCACTAGATTGACATACTGATGGTCATAATTCTTAAGTATCACAAGGATCTTGTCGTTACCAGACATGTAACGCGCGTTCTCAAAGCCCGACACTATCTCCGCACTTGTTGAGTTAAATACGTCTTCCGTCTCAAATGAAATGACAGTCACATACACCTTTTCCTCAAGTGCATTTGCAGTGTCTTCTTTCAGCATCATCCCCATCATATCGACTTTGTTATACATATAAGTCACTACCTCATACTTCTTCCCACTCTTCACGGATATCATGACATCGGTAAGAGTCTTCCTTTCACTCAGTTTGCCGTTCTCTAAGAGCTTTAATCCATCGTTATATACAATAGTCCACTCAGTGTTGTATTGTTTAGATAATACGTCAATATCTTCTACCATCAAATTTTCTTTGTAGACCATAACAGTGACATATCCGTCTTTTCGAAGTGCTTGCACCAACTTGAGGGGTTCAGACTTCTTTTGTTGGACAACAACCAACACGTTAATTTTTGGAGAGGCGTGTTGGATTGGTTGGACGCCATTGATCACCAAATCACACACAAAAGACATCGAGTCGTCACTCTTCACCTTCGATTGATAGAACATCCCAGACAATGGAGTGGACCCGACAGAACAATGGGACCCTTTGTCTTCTTTAATTTCTTTGTCTTCCATCTCCTTCCCTTTCTCTATTTTCCTTGATGAAGTACTCTTCACTTTATTCAGCCCAGAGTCTTCTTTAAATGAAGAGAAGTGTCCACTCGAGTGTGAAGCTTCGAGAGACTCTCTAACTCCTTCACTCTTAAATTTGAGGGGTTGGGTCTCCCCTTTCGACTCGAGTGGTCCAAAGATGTTGTTCTCACGTTCTTGCTCAAAAGGAGTATCGACCATTGAGGCAAAACCAACTACTTTCCCATCATTCAAGTTGGTTATAGAACACAAGAAGCTGTGCGGACATGACGATACGCTTTTACACTCTTCACAGAAGACATCAAAACACAAGAAGCTTTCATCGTTGTTGAGCAGGGACGATATTCTATTTTCAGTAATTGTCTCTCTCAGTGTTTTTAAGAAAGGAAATCCTCTCATGTACTCCAACAACTGTTTTGTTTCATTCATTTTCAAAATGTTTTTCAAAATCGGTTGAGTCACGGAGAGTCGAGTCAGTTGTGAATACAAATATTGATACGGTTCATGGGGATTAAAATTGATTTTAAACACTTTAGCCAACTCTATTAAGTATCCCGGGAAGTTATAATGCAAAGCGTATGCCACGCCATCCGTCATTGAAAGGATTGAACGCGACAAAAATAACGTTTTCATCAGTACATCTGAAAAGTAGTTTCTGTCACTATTTGTGCACGACAGTTGTATTCCGTACGACTTCTCTTTGAAAAATGGTGAGAAAATGAATGACGATTGGTCTTCGCAGATAACAGAAGATGTTGATATGACAAACTTGTATAAGCACCCATTCGACGATAAAAAGAGGTTCTTTGATTTATACAGTGGGGTTGGTTTAATATTGTCGCCAGCTATAAATACGGTATTTTGAAGAAATAGATCGTCAATTGAAGTTAAAAATGGTTTGAACTCATTAATAGGTTCACAGCACAGTTTTTGTTGAGTGAAGTACTCTGACACGGTAAAGAGATATGGTTGCTGTTTGAGTAAAGTCGTCAGAATTTGTCGAGACTTTTGATCGGAACACAACACATACGAAAAGATCTCTTCCGAGGTCTTAGCTTTCATAATGTTTTGAGTCTCTTGAAAGACACTTTGCATACGAAGAACTGTTCTGTCTGTTTCAGTTTCCTTTGGAAATGGAATTTGCATGAAGAAGCATCCAAAGAGTAGAAATAGTCTTTTCAAAGCGGAAATGTCTTTTAGAACAACTACAGACTGCGCCGAGACTAAATCAAAAAAAGCGAGTCGAATGTCGTTGTCTTTGATAAAAATGTGTTTCAATGAAAGTGCACCATGTCCGATGTTCTGTTTGTGGAGATTATAAATGGCACTCACTATTTTGAAGTACATTTCTCGGATTGTGTTCTTTGAGCTACACTGTTTAGTGTCTTGAAAGAATGAACAGAGGGGGGTTTCACTAATAGACATACGAACCATTAACGTCGGTTGACTAAAAAAGTAGTATTGAAAGTACTTCGAGTGCACTTGGCAGAACCTTGAGAGTCTCGTCTTGACTTCAGAAATCACGTGTGTTTGCATAGCAGACAAATCGATATCTTGAAAACAATAAAACTGCCCATCGCATTGTCTGTAATATGCTGAAAACCCTATTTCCTTTGATATCGATTTGACTTCTTCATATTCGCCGTCTAACTCAAATTTCGTCGAACACGAACTCCTTGAAGGAATAAGTCCTGAACTTTTTATTAAAGAACTTAATTCAATGGATTCGTGTGTTTTCAAGCTTTGAATGAATGAAGTGAGTTGAACGCTTGGGTTAACTCCAGCCAAATTGTTTTCAAGTAAAGCCGCCAAATCGCACAAGTCCTTTTTCAAAATCAAAAGAGACATCTGCTCGGTTTCAGGAAAGCAGTTTCCATCAAGCAAATACAACACACAGAAGTCCGCCAAAACAACACTTTTTGTACTCGACAGAATAACACAGTTCTTCGTTATTTTGCCGTGAAATAGGCCATGCACATATAAGTATTGTAACCCTTTTAATACCTGACGAATTGGTGTTGCGACGTCGTCCATCTTAAAAATATCATCGAAGAGTGAAGACCCGACACTTCGTCTCATAATCCACACCTCGTCATTATAGATTCTCATTGTTGTGTACTGCTCTATATATTTCGAGTTGGTGCTCTTCAGTATTTCGACAATTTTCTCGATCAGTGAAAACGAGTTGAGTGTTGTCGAAATCCGTATTGTGTTATAGTGGAAGTCTTTCCATATGGTGACGCACTCCGTGTAATTTTTCGAGGTGCGAATTTCTTGTGATGTGTCGATAACGGGAATTTCGTCAAATCGTTCTAATCTGTCTAACACACTTGTTGGCGTTTGGTGCTTTTCCCTCCACTCACTGACTTTTTCTTTTAAAAGGGTGTACAACGTATAAAAAGGAGAGACCTCTTCCAAAAAAGTCTGTGCGTTAGATAATTAATAATATAGTTAAATTATAATAAAAATATAGTTAAAATGTATATAACAAACCTTGAGTGTTTCTGTCATTTCCTTTTGAAAACTATCAAACGCCATGAATTGGGATAAAGCAGTTTGCTCAAGCTTTGCAGTGTAATAAGGTTCTGAGTCGGATTTTGTAAATATAAGGTTGATGGACCAGCTCGGTGTTGTTTCATCTTCAATTAACGTTTGCCACTCTTCTTCAGATATTTTAGTAACAGCGCTCTTATGGTTATTTTTGTATTTCGGTGGATTATAACAAACGTCGAGGATATTCAGATAAACTTCTAGTTGCTCATTTAAGTCCTCTGCTGTCATACAATTTCATAGTTCAATTTTTCAATAATGAGTTATTATGTTGTAATTGTGCATTGTATTTATAACATTTTAATAACAATTTTTTTTCAATGACGATGAAAAAAATGAAAGATTTATTTAATTTTTTAAGAAATAACTATTATAGTATTTCAAATTATTATTAATAGAATATATTATTAATTATTTGTCTATTGTAAATGTGCCATTTTTTATACTATTAGTCAACTATAGTAAATCTTAAACAAGAATTAATGGTAATAAATTTTGTGTTAACTTTACTTGTAATTATTAATAATAAAAAAATAGCAATTCAATAAATGAGATTTATCAAAATCAGTAAAATAAAGTCAAAACAAAAACTTCATAAATTGAAATAAATTGGGTAATTAATAAATTAATAGTATTAGAAACTAAATAAATAGTAAAAACAAAACTTCAATCTCGAAATAGAACACATACCAGAAAGAAAAGAGAGTTCGAATAATTTAAAAGTAATTAGAACTAGTAACCTTAAATAAATGGCAGAGAAGATAGACGAGGCTGTCTTAAGTCGCCAATTATACACAATTGGTAAAGAGGCGCAAATGCGTATGCTCAGCACTCGTGTGTTGATTGTTGGGTTAAGTGGGATTGGATGTGAGATCGCCAAAAACGTGATATTGATGTCCGTCAAATCGGTGGGGCTTTTGGACAACACAAAAGGGGGTCTTAAAGAGGTCGGTAACAATTTTTTCTTTTCTGAGTCTGATATCGGAAAAGTAGTAAGCGCCGCGACTGTTTCAAAGTTCCAAGAACTCAATCCAAGTGTATCTGTTAATGCAGAAACGCGTGAGTTGAATGACGAGTCACTTTATTCGAACTATGACATTTTGGTGTTGACACAATTATTGGGGGAAAAGGAGTCAATCATCGTCAATGAGAACTGCAGAAAACACAACATCAAAATGGTCTACGCAGTTAATAGAGGTGTCTTCTCTATGATCTTCAACGACTTTGGAGACAACTTTGTCGTGAGTGACACTAATGGAGAGAACCCAAGAAGTTTCATTATCAATGAGATCGTCGACAATTCAATCAACTTCATCGAAGACGACTTTTGCAATATGGACGTTGGAGACGAAGTTCGATTTGATGAGATTATTGGAATGGACGAGTTAGACTATTCTAAAAATGGAGGAAAGACCTTCAAGTTGACAAAGAGAACTGGGTACGCTGTCGAAGTTGGTGATCTGTCGAAATATACCAAATACGTGAAGGGAGGGAAGATGACTGAAATCAAACCATTAGTCACTCTTCACTACAAGCCATTGAAAGAACGACTTACCGACCCTGGAGAGATCGCATTCAGTTGTTTGACCAAATTAGACAGAATGAATTTGATACAGGGACTTTTCCATGGTTTGATGGTCTTTAAAGACAAGTTTGGAAGCTTCCCAAAGTCGCACTGTGAAGAGGACTTCGCCAAGTTCAGCGAAATTTTGAAAGAACTTAAAATTGAAGGCGACGAAAAGATAGAGAAGATCTTCTGCTTCACAAACAATGGAAACATATCGCCAATAGACACTGCGTTGGGCGGAATTGCAGCACAAGAGGTACTAAAGGCTGCAAGTGGGAAGTACACTCCTTATTGCCAATACACTGTGTTTGACTGTTTAGAGATCATTCCAGACAACTTTTTTGAAATGAAGAAGGAGGAGTTTGAAAGCAAAGAGTCGAGATATTCGTCACAAATTGAAGTTATTGGAAACGCTCTGCAAAAGCAAATTGCAGACATCAAGATGTTCTTGGTAGGTGCTGGTGCAATTGGGTGTGAAGTGATAAAGACGTGGGCGATGATGGGTGTTGCCTCGGGAAATGGCGAGATTTATGTGACGGACAATGACAACATCGAGAAATCCAACTTGTCGAGACAGTTCTTGTTTAGAAATAAGCATGTCGGCATGCCAAAATCAAAGGTTGCGAAAGAATCAGTTGAAATTATTAACCCCGACATTAAAGTCAAAGATTTCCAATTGAGAGTTGGGCCTGAGACGGAGAACATCTTCAATGTTAAGTTCTACAAACAACTTAACTGTGTGACAACTGCATTGGATAACGTCCAAGCAAGAAACTATGTCGACTCACAATGCTTGTTGTACACCCTCCCAATGATAGAAGGAGGAACTATGGGGACTAAAGGAAACACTCTGACTGTTGTCCCATTTGTCACACAATCATTCTCTACTGGAAGCATTCATGAAGCACCAGAGAAGAGTATCCCAATGTGTACATTACATAACTTCCCAAATAACATCGACCATACCATCCAATGGGCTAGAGACAGATTCGAAGGACTCTTTAAGAGCGATATTGAACCTGTCGAAAGTTACAACACAGACAAAAACAAGTTCTATGAGAACTTGGACAAGGAAACACCAAACAACCAGATCAACATTTTGGAATTGGTGATTGATAATGGAAATGTGCACGCACCAAAAGACATGAAAGACTGTGTTGAGTGGGCATATGGAAAGTATCAGAACTACTTTGTTAATTCAATTCACAAACTTGTCACAGACTTCCCAGAGAACGCAGTGACCAACGAGGGTGTACCATTCTGGCACGCACCAAAGAAATTCCCACACGTCGTCCCATTCAATAGAAATGAAGAGTTTTGTGTTGGATTTGTTGAGGCGGCAGCTCTTCTTCGAGCGGAGTGTTTTGGCATCAAACAGAACATGACAAAAGACGAGATGTGCGACATTTGTGAAAAGAGTGGAATAACTCCACAAAACACGGCAAATAAAGACGAAGAAAATTTGATGGAAGTTGTCAAAGCACTGAAAGAGAAATTGGAAACATTGAAAGTCACACCCGTCCACTCACTTGTGTTCGAGAAGGACGACGACACCAATCACCACATCGCTTTTGTCACCGCCTGCAGTAACTTGAGAGCAATGAACTACTGCATCGAGCCTGCCGACTTCAACAAGACCAAATTCATTTCAGGAAAAATCATCCCCGCCATGATCACAACAACCGCAGTCGTTTCTGGACTCCAGTGCATTGAGTTGTACAAGATCTTGCTTAAGAAGCCATTCTCGTGCTACCACAACTCCTTCTTGAACTTGGCAATTGGGTACTTGGACTCAACAGAACCAGAAAAGGTTGTAACAAAGAAACTTTGCGAAGGAATGGAAGTGACGATTTGGGACAAATTTGAGTTCAATGGGAATTGCACGATGCAAGAGTTTGTCGACCTCATATTCAAGAAGTTCTCTGTGAACGTCGAGAGTGTCACTGTTGGTGTCAAAATGTTATACACATCATACTTACCTACCGGAAAGGCTAGACTTGGGAAAACAATCAAAGAGATATACAAGGAGTTGTTTGGAGAAGACTTTAAAGCAGAAGCTATGACACTTGCCCTCACTGTAACAGACAAGAATGGAGATGACTTGCCCGATGATGTCGAATTCCCAGACGTTATATTGACGTTCTAATTAACTAAAACACAATTACCTTGGTTTATACACATTTTAACAATTCAATTATATTCGCTTTTGTTACAAAATAATGCTAATTTATCTTTTTAAAGATATCAAAAAAGGGTGTGGCTATTGAAAAGAATTTATTTTTTTCAATAGCATTAATTTTAATTACTTATTCAATAAGTGTCTGAGTGAACAGATTAAGTACAAACAAACCCAAAACTATATTTTGAACAATTAATTATTGATACCTTGCTTGGAAAGAAGTGTGTAACAATTCATGTTGCTCGTGTTTGTTCATATGAGCATCAATCCATCCAAGAACATCAGTATTTTCAGAAGCTACAGCAATGTCAGTTTCATGGTCGAGTCGATCCAACTCAGCAGTTCTCTTGACAACATCGTTCTTCTTCGCTGGTGGAATCTTTGGCTGTCCACCACCACATTGGCATCCATTAACGCATACCATCATCTCAACAACATCAACACCTTGCATCTCATTATTTTTCATCATTTCACATGCTTTGTGAATTGCATGTCCTCCGTGGCAAATAACACCAACTATTGTACTCTCTCCAATTTTGATTGTCAACTTGTTCATTGCAGACCCAGAAGCAGCGTCTTTGAACATCTCTTCAGCGACAATTTTAGATGGATCCCACTTCTCTCCAGCATCTTTCACTAACACTCTGAGGACTGTCTCAGCGACACCAGCACTCTTTGCAAAGATGTTTGATCCTCCTGAAATTCTTCTGAATGGCAAGTCACACTGCCCATCATCGGTTTTGCTCAAAGCAGCCTCTTTTTCTTCAGTGAATTTGAGCTCCTCGGCTGGCAAGTTCTTCTTGAAGTATGCAGCAATTTCGTTGGTGGTGATAGCAGCATCATAGTCTTGGTGCAAGTTGGCCCTTTGAGACTCGACTTTCTTAGCAACACATGGCATAATACCAACGGTGTATACATCTTCTTTTGCAAGTCCGACATCCTTGGCCCATGCGTTTTTGACAAGGGAAGCCAAACATGCGATTGGTGATCTAGCAGTGGAGACATGTGGAATGAGTTCTGGGTACTTCTTTTCAAGGTACTCCATCCAACCTGGGCAGCATCTAATTGTGAACACTGTTGTATTGATCTTTTACTCTTTGGATACCTCAATAATTGCACAAAAACAAACGATGTAATGGCAGGGCCTTTACCCTCTTTCTTGAGCTCGACAACTTCTTCAAGATCGTCCATGGTGGTCTTGTCAGCAGCTGAGTTGATATCAAAGACATAATCAAATCCAACAAGTCTCAAGCAGTGAACCAATTGGTGGAGGGCTTGTGAACCCATTGGCAATCCAAATGCCTCAGCAATACCAATACGGGTGGCTGGAGCAATCATGGCGACAAGTTTCTTGCCGGCAGCTTTAGCCTCAAATGTGCGAGTGATGTGGTCGACTGGAGTAATGGCTCCGAAGTTACAGACGTTTGAGCATTGACCACAGCCGACGCAGTCAGTCTCTTCAATCAAAACTCTTGTGGTGTCGGTGTTGTCCACAGTAACATCCTTTCTGTTTGGTTTGATGAATGGGGGGATTTTTGGGCCTTGCTTTTCTAAAACGCCGTAACAGCATTTTGTGGTACACATTGAGCAACCAAGACACTTTGAGAAGTCGATTACAATAGCATTGTTGTGGTTGTCGGGTGTCTTGACGTTGTGTGCTGGCTTTGGTGGCATTTTCTAAATCAGTCAATGTTGCTTCATTTAAATAGCAGAATGGCGAGAACCCTTTTTTGTTATTTTTCATATCGTTGAAATGAATTAGAAATCGATTTTGGAAGCCATTCGACTCTTCTTATTTTTTCTTTTAATTATATTGATTTATTTGTTATTTCTGGCATACCCTAGATTGTTTAAAGATATCTTAGTCATTTTTTCTTTATATTTCAACTAATTTTGTTTATTAATTTTATTAATCATTATATTAAGGCAAAATTCTCTTTTTGGTAGTTTTCCAAAAACAATTCGGCTTTTTATTTTTGCATTTTAAAGTCCGTTTTACCAAAAAGAAAAGGTTTGTTGTCTTAACTCTCCTTATTTTGATATTTTTTCGAATAAAAAGGGTTTCCTCTATTTGAATAATTGCAAAGAGCGTTACAAACCATATAAAAGCTAGTTATTGTAGTTAAAATATGTGTTTATAAAATGGCAAATAGTTTTTTTTAAACACAATTTCGAGTTTGAACTGAAAAAACAATCCCGAACTATCAGCAAATGATTTAGTGCAATAAATATTCTACTCTCTATTTATATAGAAATTGCAAACACAAAAACGGACTTTGCAATTCTTAAATTAATAAATATCGTTAATATCCCGGTTTTTATGTGGATTATCCCGAAGTATGGGAAGATCTTTTGTTCAAGTTGCGAACTCATCAAAAAGGGAGTTTGAGGGTTTTTACTGGTTTGCAACTTCTTATACATTACAATGCCACCTAAACCATCACACTCAGTCACTGGAACAGATCACAACGACTCTATTAGCGTCGATTGGTCCAAGTGCCTTGGCTGCCAAATGTGCACCACAAAGTGCACATTTGATGTTCTTGAGAAAGGAAAGCCAAAGTGCCCACCACAAGTCCACGCGACACGACCCAATCCAGAAAAAGAAAACACCGACACCACAAGAGTCTTGTTGAAAGACACTGACTGCGTCGGCTGTGGTCAATGCACATCTGCTTGTAACTTTGGTGCCCTCAAGCCAATTGATCCATTTGACGCCATCATGGAGGCAAAAAAGAACGGAAAGACTTTAGTTGCTATGCTTGCGCCATCCACCCGTCTTGGTGTTGCCGAGTGCATGGGCATGCCGATTGGAACAACTGCTTTGGCCCAATTAGTCTTGTCCTTGAGAAAGATTGGATTTGACTACGTCTTCGATGCAGACTACGCTGCTGATAAGACCACTTTTGACGACCATGCTGAGATCATGGAGATGAGAGAAAAGCAATGTGGACCAGCTATTACATCGTTTGTTATATTTTACTTTAGTTGACCTTTATTATTAATATTACTGTATAGAACTATCCACTAATGATTAGATGCTGCCCAGCTTGGATTGAATTGCTCGAGAAAGAGTACCCAGACTTGATCCCACACGTCTCTACTGCCAAATCACCAATCGCTTGCCTTGCTGCTTTCGTCAAGAGAGCGTGGGCTAAGGATGTCAAACTTGAACCAGAGAATATTTACACTGTTGGTATTATGCCATGTGTTGCTAAGAAAGTCGAGGCTGCTCGTCCACAACTTCATCAGGACTATGACGCGTCTGTCACCTCTGTTGAGGTCTCCAATTACTTCAAAGCCCACTTAGCAGACGAAGACAAGAAATTCACTGAAGCCAGAGAAGTTGAAGTTGAAAAAACAGAACAAGGACTTTGCGATTTGCCATTCAGAAAGATTTCAGGAGGATCAAACATCTTTGGAAAGACCGGAGGAGTTGCTGAGACAGTCTTCAGAGTCATTGCCAAGAATGCGGGAGTTCCATGGAATGAAGTTAAGATCACTAAAGAGGAGATGTTTAAGCATGCAAGTGGATCGACAATGACAAAAGTTGTAGTAGACCTCAAGGGTACCATTGTGAATGGTATTGTATGTCACGGTGGCTTTGCTACTCGTAAGGCATGTGACATGGTAAGAAGTGGCGAGTTAACTTCTAAGAACTGTGACGTCATCGAGATTATGGCGTGTCTTGGAGGATGCCTTGGAGGTGCAGGCCAACCAAAGATACCCCCAGCGAAGAAAGCTGAGATGGACAAGAGACGAGTCAAGTTGGATGACTTGGATGAAAAAGCCGAATTCAAAGTAGCCAATGAAAACACAGACATGTTAGAGTTTGTCAAGAGTCATTTTGATGCTCATAGTGAACATGAGCATTTGCACACATTCTACAAGGCTCGATACGAAAAATAAGTGAATCTTTCACGTTCTTCAATTCAAGTTTTTTGAATAGTTTCAATTGTTTTAAATACAAATGAAATGAACTGAAATTAAAGAAGAGTTGTTATTTCAGTGGTTTGCTTAACTGTTGTAGTTTGGTCTAAATAAGCTCTTTCCTCTTTTTTAGTATCTATTTGCTCGGAGTTCTTTTTCAACTTTTGTGCATCAATATCAATAAGGGTATCACCTTCGATATTTGGCTTCACTAATTTGCCATTGTCGATCTCTACGTCACGTTCAATAAGTTCTGCAACTGTTTTAATGAAATTGTCGACGTCGTCGTTTCCCCAGTTCTTGAAGATTTTCTTTCGCAAAAACTGTCCAATGAGGAATTGGTGCACGTCAGGAGACTTCGTTCGGAAGTTCACGTTGACTCGTCGCCAAGGAAGTTGATTCAATTTCTCGACCATCTTTTCGTATATGACACAGCCGTCCTTTTTCTCTTCAATGACTTCCCCTTGTTGTGGTTGAAGAATATATTTCTTCTCGCACCCATCTATGATGTCAGTGTAGTCCTTTGCAAAGTCAAATCCGTCAACAAAGTATTTGTCTTTGTAAAATTCTCTGTCATAAGGAATAGCGCGATCCAAAGCAGCCGAGACGTATGGGACTTGGAATGAAAATTTGATATTTTGTATCAACGTGAGGTGTTTGAAAATTTTCAGTGCGTTGATATATTCGTCTTCAACCATTCTAAATAAGAGAGGAAATTCATCAACGAATTTTGGGTCGTATGGTGGGTATGGGCGGTCTGTTAGTTGAAGTTCGTTGATTGTTTGTCCCGAGAACATCGAGTTTGAGACCGTCTTAAAAATGTCATCAAAGCCACCATTATTGTCTGGCTTTTTCACGCCAAGGTGTGGTGTTTCTAATGTCAAAAAGCTCTAAAAGTGAGCAAATGAATACGAGCTTTGAAGTTTAACTTGTGATGAGAAAGACAAACAAATGGAATACAAGTGCTATTGAAAACACCTCTTTTAACCAATAAAGGTATAGCTTGACGTAAGTAAAGACCTCCCAATGAGTGACCGATTAAATGTATTCTGAACGTGCATCCCGTTCGACTCTCTTTTTCATCTTTCATCTCTTGACATACTTCATTCGCAACACGAAGACCGCCAACGACAATGCCATCTGTGGTCTTGTTGCTATTTGCTTTGACGTATTTCTTTGTGTTATTGATGTGTTTTGAAAAATACTATAATTTAAGAGTTAACAAACAATCACACAATCTGAGCCTAATTTCTTCTCAAGAGGTGTTGAAAAATTGATCCACTGTTCTTGTGCGTTTATCTCAATGTTAGACAGTCCGTGGACCAAAAAGATCATATCGATCGTTTTATTGCTTCCTGACGCCATCTTGACTCCTTTCTTTTTTAGTCTTTTTCTTTAGTTCTTATTTTAGTTTATTTTCTTTTTATTTAATTGGATAGTACAAACAATTATATTGTTATAACATCCAAACTTCGATTTTTATTATATTTTATTAATTGGATATACTAGTTATTATCTAGTTTCATTTATACTATTGACTAATAAAATATATTTAAATTATTAATAAAATAATTTTTTTTTATTAACAAAAGTTATTACCACTTTAGTTGACTAATTCTGCTAGTAATTTTCATTGCTATTTCTCTTTGAAACAATCAATACCATAGAATATAATTATATTTATATATAAAATAGTAACAACATTTTATTAAAAAAGAGCTAAAGAAGGAAAGGAATTTGCCTTTTTTGTAAATGCCCCAAAAATGTTTTTACGTGTACCTATCAAAAGATACAAAACTATACATGTGTTATAAAAAGAAGTAATTGAATAGAAATTAAATCGGCAAAAAGTAGACAGTTTTTATTATTTTTAGTATTAGTGTTTGATTCGACGGACTGTCTGTGAACCAGACACTTTCAATCTCCCAAAACTCAAACAGACTATAATGCGCCTTTTTGTCAATGTCTGGATACTCCTTCGAAACGTGTTTTTCCTCTACCTCTGCGTCATTGGTCTTCGTTTGTTTCGCATGAGTTTTTAATGTGCTTTGACTGACATACAGTCACGCTTCTAACCGGGCTCTTACACTTCACAAACAACAAACCTGAATCCTTTCAAATCAGTGGTTTGAATACAAACCCTACACTTGCAGTGATGTTGGTTGCGATTGTGTTAGTTGTGAATGGGATAGTCACCATTTTAGTTTCGGGATTTGCGATATTGCACTCGGTACAGTTTAACAACATGATAACCGAAAATGGTGTAGCGTGTGCCATTTGGTTTTTCATATTAGCGTGTCTTTCTTTTTTCATGACAGGGATATTCGGGTTGATAACAAGTCTCCTCTGTTTAATTTCAGGAGGGCTTTTTGCAGTAGCTTTAGTGGTGTGTCATTTCTCTTGTGTCTCGGACACCCCCACCATAAAGACTGAGCAAGACGCTAATTAATTGTACATGGACGTTATAGTTCTTATTTAGTTATTTTTTATTCTATTTTAAGGGAGAACCCCTTTTCTCTTTCTATCTCTCTCATTAATAACTATAAAAGTGCTCTTAATAATATAAAGTGTTATACTTTTTAGAAATTTCAAAGGCAAAGCTTACAAACAAAACCTCAATTAAAAAAACGTCACGCGGTCTGGCTGTCCTCACAAATTGCTGATGGGATTATTAGGGAAGACCACTGGTCAAGCTTCTCGTGATCTTTTCTTTTCCTTTTCTCGGAAGGCTCGATGAAGTCGTTGATCTTCCGAGTCTGTGGGAAGACACACTTGTCGTGATAACATTTTCTACACACTGCACAATACTTTTCAGCACCACCTATGACTTCAACACTCTCTTCTTCTGTCGTTCGCATCGAGAATGAAGCTTTGTTGCCACAAAACACACAGACTGCTCGGAGCTTCCGGACACTTTCACATAAAGGAACGATGTCGGTGATCTGCCCAAATACTTTTCTCTGGAAGGTCCCATCAAGTGCAGCTATAATCACACGTTTTCCATAGTCCGCCATTAACTCGGAGAACTCGAGTAAGTCGGGGAAGAATTGCCCTTCATCAATCCCTATAACATCATAATGAAGTGCTTCTTTGACACACGGCATCAATTCCATCGTGGGAATCGCTTCCCACTTCTCTTGATCATGCGAAACAGCTTCATTGACTTCGCCATACCTCACGTCCTTGGTGTACTTCAAGATCACTGTCCGCTTCTTCGAGACTGTAAACCGCTTGATGAGGCGGATTAGCTCCGTCGTCTTTCCAGAAAACATTGGGCCCATAATTAACTGGATGGAGCCGTCGTACGTCTTCTTCATGTCATCTTTTTGAACAACTGGGCTAAGAAGGACTGTTGTGTCGATTTCCATTGTGAAATTTTCGAGTTGAAGAAACCCTTTTATGATGAAAAGGGTTCGATGGTTTTCTTTAATCGCGGAAATTGTGGGAGAAACGTGCCTAATTATGGCAATTGGATTTGACCAATCATTTCTTCTCTTTTCAATCTCTTTTTTTATTGTTGATATATTTTTGGAGAGCAATAACTAAAGGAAATTATACAAATTGTAAATAAAACAGAATCAATGTTTCATAATAGGGACATTTGTCCATATTTTTGCGGGAAAATCACGCAAAGAATAGAACAAACTCACTACCAAAAAAGTGATAGAAGAAAAAGGAATTATCCAAAAAGAGAAGAAACGTCAAAAGAAATTCCGTGAAAGAAAAAACAATTACAATTACACTTTTGGGTTGACAAAATAATATTATGTAAAAAAAAACTTAAAATATTTGTTTGTAAGAACCAAAAATGTTTTTTTTCAATTTAAACAAATGTTTAAATTTCTTATTATTCGCGAGAAATGTTTCAAATAACAAAACAACGTTAGAACATTTTATAACAACCCCAATCACATTTAGTAATTAAAAGTACAAATGTATTAACATTTCTTTTAGTGTTGTTGTACTAACAACTTAAAATATAAAGAGTTAAAATATCGTTATAATGATAATCAAATAGAATAATTTTTTTACCATATTTTTAAGTGAATTATTTAAAAAAGTGATACTCGCTGGTTGTTGTATCAGTATGTGTTGGTGTTTTTAATCATAATTATAACAGATCAAAAACTAAAAAGTTTGAGTTTAAGAAGTTTGTTATGTTTTCCAATTAACTAAGTTTGTTTTTTCTTACTTACTAGTTACATATGGATTTGGTTGCATTTTTAATTCATTATTATTTTTTAATGTTAAAAATAAAGTTATTTATGTCATTTGATCACAAAATTTGTTGAAACTTAAATCTCAGCGGAGATAAGAAATTGGAGAAATGATAAACAAAACCGAAAATGTTATTATATTTGAAAAATATATAATTGGTGTCATTATATAATAATTCCAAAAGATAATGTAATTTTATTTATCTCAATTTTCAAACTGTTGACTTCAAAAATTAAACATCAAATTATTGTTCATCTTATGTGTATGACGTTATTAGACATTTTTATTCTAATAATTCATTGAAGTAACAAATTATACAAAATGTTTGAATCAAATTTTTTATTAAAAAAAAATAATTATTCAATAATAACTTAATTATCAAATAATAAGGTGATTAAATGACAACACCATTGCGAATAGGTGATCAAATTATAATCACAATGAATAGATTTTGACTTATTAAATACAATAATGTTTCAATTATCTTATGTGATTCAAACCAATAATAAAAGATTAACTTATAATAATTTAATAACTTATTATATTTATTTATTTTTATTCAATAATTCTTTTTTTTTAATTATTTCAAAAAACAATTGTTTAACTTTTAAACAAATAAAATTATTATAAATAAAATTAAACACTTATTATAAATAATACAGTAGGGGGAGTGAGGGGCTTGACGATACTGAGGTACTTGACC
>NW_004443648.1:80541-117396 GCF_000330505.1 Entamoeba invadens IP1 | reverse complement strand
TTTCTTTTATTAATGGTAAAATTTGTTTACTTATTTTTAAACAGTACAAATTTTATTGTTAATAAAATAATACTATTAAAGAATAGGTCAAGTGCCTCAGTATCGTCAAGCCCCTCACTCCCCCTACTGTAATAACATTTTACTAAAATAATTTTATAATAAAAGAATTTAAATAATTTGTTATATTTTATTTAAAAAACATTATATAAATAATCCATAGTTAAGAGTACAAAACCCACATCCAAAAATCCACCATAAAATACAAATTATCATAAAGTAGAATATTTATCATTATTATTATTATTAATATACCATACTTCCCTATATTTAAAACCAATTTTTATTTTATTTATATTTAAAAAAATATAATGTTTAAAAATATTATAATAATATAATAAGAAGATAATATAATATTTATTTTTGGAAATAATTATTATAAATTAAAAAATATTAATATTAAATAAATTGAATTGAAATATATTATAATATAACTATAATTTTATAATATATTTTAAAGAATTGTTTAAAATAATGTAATTTTTTTAATTCACATATTGTTTAGTTATAATGAACTCAATAATATTTGTTGAATAAAAATGCCAAAATCCAAACTTACAACCGACTTTGTAGTGAAAAAAAACGACGACATGAAACCGAAGAAGATGAGTAAATCATGGGCGGAGTTTAATGAGGAATTTAAGCAGCTTGAAAAAGCTAAACAAGCGAAGCTATTAAAAACCAAGGAAGATGAGCTTACAACACTTTTAGACGTTTCACCAAGTAAACAAACAAAAGTTTTGCAACTGCGACCAACAATTGCAAAAAAAAACTCATTGAAGAAAACCGTGAAAAAAGGCGAAGTTGATGATATTGTGTGTGACGAGCCGACACGAGAAAAAGAGGAGTCTGATGAAATTGAGAGTGACCCAGATGACTGGTCTAAAAAGTCATTAATTAACACTGATAAGGAAAGCAGTAAAGGGGAAAAGACTAAAAATGTTGAAATTTTAATCACGCCACTAGACACACAAACGGACGAAGTTACGAACAATATACACACAAAGACTTGGGTCAGTTCAAACATTTTAAACGCACTTTCACAAGACCTTCAAACCATTTCACCTGTTGTCTCATTAGTAGAAAGACTCGATTTCGATGCAAAGCATGAAAATGTCATAAACGACAAAAGCCAAACTCTATTCACAGTGTCAGATGAAGCACGGCCAAGGTCACAAAGTTTAATGGAAGTAGAACTCCCCCGAAAAGAAAATAAAGTCAAGCCAGTAGATATACAAACAGCAGAAATTGAGTTAAATGAACATCAACAGACAAGTTATCCCGATGTTCAAGTGCCAAAAATGGAGGACCTTTTACCTCAAAAATGTATTGAAAAAATAGAAAAAGTGGAGAAAGTTGAAAATAACAAAAACGAGAAGGAAGTGAACAAGATGGATACAATGGAAATTGAAGAAATTGTTGAGGTCAATGGTGAAAACATCAAAACGCAAATGGTTTTGATATCGCCAGAAAGAAATGGAGTAAAAGAGAAAACAGAACAAAACTTAAAGAAAGAAGACATACCGTCTGATGTAAAAACGCAAGTCATACCTTGTAATAAGGAAACTCAGAACGATCAATCAAAGACGGAAGACGAAGCAATGGAAGACACAAGAACAATCACACAAATACCATCGTTTAATGTTGACAACGCAACATTAAACGCGGATATCACAACACCACCAAATCAAGAAAACAGTTGCAAGGCGAATGAAATGGAAGATGTGCAAGCAAATGTTATTACCGACGAACCCACTGTGTATAACGATATTCTTGGCGATGTGAAAAGTGAGGAGAGTGTGGAAGAAAAAACAGATGAGAATAAAAGATATGAGTTTGGTATACCAGACGATTTGTCGAGTGTTGATGGGATTGTTTTGGTGAAGTTTTTGGAGAAGCACTTTTACTGTGGACAATTGCTTTGTTTGTATGGGTGTTACCACAAAAATCGGATATTTTCATTGCTGAAGAAAGGAGAGGTGAGTAAAGACAAACTGCCTGCTGTTGGCAAAGAAAAGAAACTTGAACAACTTGATGAGGAATATCCATTATTGGTATCGAAAAGTCGTGCAGTGTATAGTGCATACACGGGTACTGTTCCAGACGTCGTGTTTAATGAGCTTGAGACGCGAGACAGAGAGATTAAAAAGAAGTTTAAAAAGGCGATCAAAGAGAATAACAAAGTTCTGCTCTAATGGAGAGCACTTTTCTATTAAGTGGGTGTCATAGTAAGTAGTTGAGTGTGTGTAGAGTCTAACTTGAGTATGTTTTGTTATTAGTTTAATCAACAATAGAATAAAGAAATAAGTGTTATTTGGTGGATTGTTGTGAATTAAAACTGGACATATTTTGTGTTGAGTACAAAAGTAAAAGAACCAAAATGCCAGAAATGCTGTTTTTTGAGTGAAACATGAACGCAACACTCAAAATAGGATATTAAGAATTAGAGGTGAAGTAAATTGAAATTAAACAAAACTAATATTCTAAATGAGAGAAAAAAGTACAAAAAACAAACTAAAATGACGCAACTGAACACCAAGCGGACAAAGAACTCCAAAAAGAACGTTAAAAACAGAAAACAAAAAATCCCCAAAATGGCGAAAAATAGAGCCCGAATGCCAAGCGTTAAAGGCGGTGAACTGAAAAGAAAAAGCTTAGACTTGAAATTGCCTGGTTGAGATAAAGAGATGAAGGAACTGCAAAATCAAAACGATGTCTTCAAGCCTTTTGAGAGATTACTTTGAGATATTCGACACAGACCGAGACAAAATGATTGCACGCGCCGACGTGATGAGTTTGGTCAGAGCACTTGGGTATGCCCCATCACCGGAAGAGGAAGACCAAGTGATGAAAGAGATCAAGGGAGACTTAGTCAAAATGAACGAAGTCAAATCCGCCATTTCAAAAGTGAAAATGCATTCACCAAAAGACTGGCATGAGGGGATTGTTGGCGTCTTAAACTCATTTGATAAGGATGACTCTGGTAAAATCCAAGAGGCTGAGTTGAGACAAATGTTGAACAACTTGGGTAAAACTCACTTGACTAATGCTGAAACAGACGCCGTCATGTCTGAGTGCATTGTCGACTCATATGGGTATGTCGATTATAATGTCCTTTGCAACACACTTGTCAACGGCCATCCAGCTGAGAAAGAAGACAAATAAATCGATCCTTTTTTCATTTGTTCTTAAGTTTCTTTTTAATAGAAAAAAATAGTTTAAAACAAACTATAACAGATCCAATGCAAGTCGACACGATAAAGTTTACTAAATTAGTACCGCGTCTAACCCTCTTTTCTTATTTTCATGAATTCTTAAATAAAACAAAACAAATATTGCAACCCAAAACATATAATGAAGAAAATAGGAGTGATCAACAACCTCTCAACAGTCTCCGCAGTGTTTAACCAATACAATACGGAATTCTTCTATGATAACCCATACCCTCCAGAGTTCGTTGCTTCTATCCCAAAACATGAAGAGATCACAGAGGAGAAGGAAAAGTCATTTGATGTTGTGTCGCTCTATCACAAGATCACTGGTACTAATGAGAACTTCTTTACTTACCAATTTTCATTCAACCCGGAGCTGGAACAATACATCCAAATGCGAGAAATATTGGCAAATTACTTCAAGGGAGAAATGTTCTATATCCACAAAGACTTCATCTTCTTCAATCACCAAATCGACGAAGAAATCGAGGTGGACTTCGGAGATATCCCAATCACCGTGACTTTCACACAAACAGAAGCCTCGTTAGACCAGTTCAGAGCGACAGACATCATCAGATCGTCGTTATACAAAACACAGGATTACACATACCAGAAAAGACACATCTGTTGTATGGAGACAATCAAACACGACGACAATGAAGTACACCAGACGTTCGACGTCTGTGTCAATTCGGTGAATAAGAATTTGTACGTCCACTTCCCGGTGACAGACAGAGAGATCGACCCGACAAACTACTGGGATAAAAGCAAAACTATGACGAGCTTAGAAATTGAAGCAGGATTTAGGCCGGGGTGGTATTACAACAGAATTTCTAAAGGGTTGGAGTGGATCGACGACATTTTGTTGACTCGAACCGCCGAAACGCAAAAGTTCTTTTGGAAAGATAAAGAAGTCACTGTAGAAGAATATTACTTGTCAAGGTATGAAGGAGCTGTTCACTTTGAAAAGGGGCAGTTCCTTTTTGTTCAAAAACAGCGAAAATATGGGAGAGTAGAATTGAGTTACTACGTCCCAGAGTTGATGCATGAGGTGAGAAGAGTGAAACAAATCCACCCTCTTCAAGAAACATTGTTGGTCATTTCTAAAGCACTTGAGACACTCAATGTGTCACCCATAGCAGAGGCTTGGGGTGTTCGTGTTGATTCGGAATTAATGAAATGCACAGCACAAATGTGCAACGTCCCTCTTTTAGTTACCAATTTGAATGAATTTTCAGCAGACGAGCAGTGGAGGTTTCCTAATAGTTTTGTTCAAATGGTTCCTCTCAGGAATTGGATCTTTTATACCAAAGCAGAAAATTCCATGAAAGTGAAACGCGTAGCAAATTTGTTGTATAAAATGGTGAGGAGTTTTGGTGTTGAGTGCGAAGAGCCTAAAATTGTTATTCAATCGTCTCGGGATACGTCTGAAAAAAGAACTTTTGAGAACATTAAAGCAACACACCCACAGATCGTTTTAACGTCGCTGGACAGCCACGAACACGTCAGAACATTTAAAGACTATTTCACTTTCTTCACAGATATCCCAACACAAGTTATCGACGTTTGCAAAAGCACAACTGATGTTATCAGTCGAGTTGCTACCCATGTGTGTATGAAGGTTGGGAATGTTCGGTATTACTTAAAAGACAATGAAGAGAAGACATGCATCATTGGAATCGAGTCTAAAGAGTTGATGAGCAACAAAACCCTCGTGACTGTTTCATTATCAACAGAAGAAACACTCACACAATACAAAACACACTTTACTCTTGTCGACGGGCACAAGTGGTATATGGGTTGTGGATTCGAAGGTCTCGAGAACGATTTGAAAGGAAGAGACTTAAAGCAGATTGTTGTATATCGGGAGGGTATTTCCGAAAATATGATGAAGTATATAAGGAAGTACGAAGTTGAGGAATTGGTGAAAGTTGCTAAAAGAGCGTGTGGAGACGATGTTAAAATATGTTATATGTCCACTGATAACATTAGTTCTGCGTTGGCTGTGTACAACAATGGAGAACTTGTTGAGGCGAAGGAAGGGGCTTATGTTGTCAACACACTTGTCAATGAAAACGTGAAAGGGTTTATTCTAAACACTCACCCAGGTCTTTGCAAGACAATGAAGTGCACAGTGTTGTTCGACGAAATCAACTGGAAGCTTGAGAAGCTCATTCAGTTCACATTTAACATTTGCCACTTATGCCAATTTAAAAACAAAACAATGAAGCTGCCGTCGTGCTTGATGGAAGCAAGAAAGCAACGTCGAAACATCTTTGTGAACAAGTACATCGAAGAGTTGTTGCTGAATTGAGATCTTATTGGTTCACTTATTTTAAGATCCAATTCCTCAAAATCAAATAGACGCAATAAAATAATTAACTTCTTAAATCATCTTGCTTTTCAATTTTTCTGGTCGTCCGCGTATGGGTCGACGGATGGTTGTATTACATTAGTTTCTGGTTCTTCAGTAACGGGGTGCAAAATTGGTTTGGTGTCATCGTTATCACTTGGCCCCAACACAACTTCGTCGAATTGATTGACGAACGATGGAACAAACGCGTAGAACATTGCGAATATATAGGCGTTGATCCCAAACACAAAAATTTCCGAAGTGAATGCTAGTTGTGAATGAAATTAACATCGAAAGTCATCTAAAGTTCAGAATAGAAACAAACAAGTGTTGAAGAAAGAAGTATAGTCACTGAATATAAGCATCGTAAATTCAATACCAATAACAATGAGCGAAGTTGCACAGAAGTAAATGCACTTCACAATTGAGTTGTGTTTTCGTATTGATTGGTACGACGTGAAGAACATAAATATGATCCATATGAAGACAATAGTGATGAATATAATTGAAGCTGTGTACATAACAACAGAGAGTGTAGTTGCTGGTTTGATCACCGCAAATGGGTTATCCGTCATGCCTTTGTAATATAATGATGCGGAAAACATGAATGAGAATATCATCCCACCTGTGCATACAGCGGCAACAATCCATTCAACCTTTTTGTTCAAAAAGAGACCGTTATCAATTCTCAAATATTGGAAGAATGCTATAACAAAGAAGATGAGGTACGCCAAGAAAATGGTGTTCATGATCCCATGAAGAATCGGGAAGAATGGTGAATTCACTGCAAGTGCCAACAAGTCGATTGGGTCATTGAAAGCGAGTGCGGCAAACATTAATCCAATATTGAGGTATTGTTCGATATTGAGATTGTTTGGATATATCCTTCTTACCATCAAATAGACAAAATAATACACCAAATACCCACACGATATCACTGTAAAGAAAACGATATACACAATTCGAGATATGGAGTAGTTCTTTGAACCGTACGCCTGTGTTATACAAATATTCGAAAACTCGTCATATGGGCCATTTAACTGGACAGTAAGTCTCTCCACGTCGTGCATGATGTATGGCTCTTTAATCCACCACGATGAAGTGCAAGAGCCCTTTTCATTGTTGTAACAGTTGACTTGTGAAGTGTACATTCCTTTCTGCCACTCGACCCATTTTGAGTCCTCGTTGTATTCTAACGTGACATTTGCAGAGAGTTTCATCGAGTAAAATGATGGGTGATTGGGGTCGACATACTTTCTGTTAAGAAATGGTGTCATGAGCACTTTGTTCATTCTATTCATTGGAATAAGTGGTTTAAATTCAACAGTAAAAGCGGTTCCTTGGTTTGGGTCGATACCTGTGCACTTTGATGCGTCAAACTCGATGTTAGTGTGGTCGGTGCATGTGTACGCACATGTTGTAATTTCCTCGTAGGTTGACGGTCCGAAGAGTTGGAGACACGTTCCGGTTATTAAAAGAACTGCTATGACTGTCGGTAATATGATTTTGTCATACAACTTGAAGTTGTCGAGATGTGTTTGGATCTTCATAAAATTTAGAGTTTTTTAGTGAATAAATATTATTTGTTGATTTTGGACGAAGTGATGGGTTGTTTCTTATTAATTTTTATATGCATCAAATAAAAGGAAAAAATCGGGTTTTTTATTATTTTTTGAGGTTCTGTTCTTAGTTCTGGTGACGTGACAGTTTCGAAGGATAATCCGTGGACATTGCCGTATCTATTTGGCCTCAAATAACAAACACAAATGTGTCTATTGTATTTTGAAATACTATATTATGTAGCATTTAAACCATATTTAAATGATAATTTTATAATGTATGTATATTTGGGAGTAATAAAAAATAGGTCTAATTAATGAAACAAATTGCTGACAAATTTTACTTTTTGGTATAGTATTTAATTTACTTGGAAAAGTTGAAACAAATCTCCTCTTTTTTTTTCTCTTTTTAAAAATGTAAAGACAGAACTCAAAAATAAACACATTGATTTGTTAGATATAGGTAATACCTGTACTTACACAAAAAATTCGTTTTTTTTAATTATTTATACTAGTTTATTTATAAGTTAACTCTATGGAAGTAATGGTTTGGCAATTTAATTAATTTATATTAATGTAAAAATATAAGAATTAACTATAAAATAAAGGTTTATTCTAGTTAATAGATAGTTTTAAAATAACAAATTAAAAAATGTTTTTATATTCAATGCTTTGCAATAGGCACCAAGTCCCAGGTATTGTTTGAAAGTGTCGTTTTTGTTGTGTTGTTTGAGCGAATTGAATCGACTGTATTCGTTGTTGCATCCGAAGCAATTGTTTGACAGTCATCTATCAATATTGGCTCACATTGTCCTTCGTCGTCTTGAATTACAAATATCTCTTTTGTCTGTTGTTTATTTTTGTTTTTCTCTTCATACATCAATTCTTTCAACTCGTTCACAATTTTTAAAACGTCTTTATAGTATTCCTTTTGTGCTCCATTTCCATTAAGTGTTTTATTCATTTCGAGTGTTTTTTCTGTGATAAACTTAGTCATCATCCGCGCCTGGTCTTCATTCATCTTCCTCAACACTTCAACACCTTCGCTCACTTCTTCCATCTCTTTGTCGACGCTTTCCATATTTTCTTCACACTTAGTGATGTATTCCTCGATCATCTGGACTTCTTCCATCGTGGTTGTTTGTAAAATATACACAGAACCCCACTCCCAAGTATTTTTTTCTTTCCAGCAACTTCAATCAGAGTAATCAATTTCTACTCATTCACTCAATCTCGCAATCTCATTTCGGTATAAAAGACCAGAGTTGAAGAACAACTTTAAGAGCAAACATAACGACTGACAAAACAACTTTGATTTAAGTGTATTTATTTGGCCTTTTTCTCTTTTCTTTCTCTTTCTCTTGCTGCTAATCTCTCCTTCGCTCTTTCGGCGGCGGACTTTTCTAATACTGGTGCCGAAGAAGTTGTAGCTGGTGTGGTGTCTGTTGGTGAATCTCTTTTTCGTCTCGAGGACACGTCTGAAGTTCTCGAATGGTGTGATCTGTGCGTAGAAATGGGTTCGGATTCATCTGCTGCGGCAGCTTTTTCCCTTTCCTTTTCCTTCTCGCGCTCTTCTTTTTTTTTCCTCATGAATTCCTTGACTTGGTCTTCAGCTGCGGCGGCCTCGTCAGTTGTGTCTTTTGGCTTTTCTTCATCGCCTCTCAACAGTTCGTTATCTCTTCTTCTCTTTTCACGTTCAGCTTGTCTACGTTCCTCTCTCTTCTTCAAGTCGATTTGGCGTTGTTTCTCATTCAGTTCATCAATCTCTTTCTTTGCGTCTTTCTCCTTAGTGCTACGTGCTTTTTTCTCCTCACGAAGGAGTTTGAGGTCCTTCTTCTTCTCGTCGATCTTCTTCTTTGCGTTGTCGACGTCGATTTGCATCAACTCGACATCATTAGTTTGTTGTAACAACTCTGCTTCTTTGCTTTTCAGTTCTTCTTCTGCAGTCTTTGTCTTCTTCTCTTGTTCTTCTTTAAGTTGTTGTTTGCGTTGTTTAAGAAGTTCTTGTCGTTGTTTGAGTGCATCCATCTGTTGGTCGGAAATCAATTGCGACTCCAACTTCTTCTTCTCAGCAGCTTCTTCTTTCAACTGAGCTTCAGTACGCAAGTCATTTGTTTTCTTCTTGAGTGCACTCAACTTATCTTTCTTCTTCTTCTCTTCACGTTCAAGTTGGGCGTAAGTTACTTCCATCTCCTCGAGTTCTTGTGAAGTCATCTTCAACAAATCTTCTTCATATTGTTTTGATGTTGTTTCTTTAGCTAAGTCCTCTTTTGCCATATTCAATTTCTTCTTTTGTTCCGATAACTCCGCATGAGACTTCTTCACTTTCTTCACCATATCATTCTTCTTTGTTTGTGTCTTAAATAACTTTTTGGTTAGTGTGTCGAAGTCGTTCTCCAATTTCATTTTTTGTTTATCTTCGTATTTAATACTCTCGTCTAATTTATTCAATACCACCGTGTTCTCCGATTTCTCTTTATCTAAATCAGCCTTTTTATCGTTCGCAGAGTCTAATTCAAGGATTAAGGTATCAGACTGTTTCGTCCACTGGAGCAACTTGTCTTCTAATACTTTCATCTCTCTCTTAAACGTCTCTTTCATTTTGCACGTTTCTTCTAACAACTGATTGCGTTTGTCTTCTAACTCCTTTTGTTTCTTCTCTTCTTCAAGTTTTCGATTTTTCAATTCTTGCAACTCCCGTTGTGTCTCTTCTTGGATCTTCTTTAAGGCTTCATTCTCGGCTTTCACTTCTTCATACTTTAAACGAAGTTGTCGACGCTCAGGTGTCTCTTCTTTGGATTTCAGTGTCAATTCATCAAGTCTTGCTTGAAGGCGCTTCATCTCTTGCTCATGTAATTTCTGCTTCTCGGAGATCTCAAACTCCTTCTCCTTCTTGCGCTTCTCCTCTTGTTCAATTTGTTCCTGAATCTTCTTCGAACTGTCTTGTTCCGCAAGCGCTTTCTTCATCTCCTCCTCTTTCTTCTTGATCTCCATGTCGACCTTCTTTTGCTGCGCAGTCATATTCTCCTTTCGCATACGAAGTTCTTTGGTCTTCTCAGCAGCAACACCAAGGACACTGTCATTCTCAAACACTTTAGTATCTACTGTGCCATTGATAATACCATCGACACCTATTGATCAGAATATACTCAGTGATTATGTATTGGTTGATTGGGAGTGTTCTATTGAAATGTCGAAAATAGAACACTTCAATATCAAGTTGAAACTTTTTAACGAGAATGAAATGTGTATCAATTCAAATGTAATAAACGAAAGCATCCATTTTGAGTGATAAACGATAAAAAAGAACAAACTCGCTGCATTAATAAGGTCTTGATCTCTCGTTCGTGTTGCAGTTTTCATTGCAATTAAGAAAGCATTAAGTGTGTCCATATCCAAGTCTTGAGTTGTGAATTTCTCAATTGGAAAACGAGCATTTCCTTTTTCGAAATATTTGTTGTCGGTGCATTGTTTATAGACAAACTCTTTAATTTTGGTTGAAGATTCTATAGCCATTTTGTCATAGAGTTTGTGATCATTTGTTAAGGAACACAAAAGAGCAAGTGATGCTCGACCGTCTCGAAAACTGTCTTTCCCCGTGACATTCAATCCGTAGTCCTTTACTATTCGTTTTGCCCAATAAACATAATCCTCCTCCGCCATTTTTAAACAGCAAAATCGAGTTGTTTTTTATAAGTTCCCCCGTCTCTCACCCAAAAACTACGTATTTTTAGACAGACGCAATTTTTTCAAAAAGAAAAAGAACCATTCCTTTAATTACTCAAATTAGTCTTCTACTAAAACCCTCTCGTCTTTTTCAGTTTTCAATTCATAACAGAATTTTTGTTTTTCAAGCTTTTGTTCTTCTCTTGTTATATATTTTGAGGCAACACACCTCTCAGAACGTCTTTCTTTAGCGAATTATTTCGGGACTTTGACTGGTTATTTTACTGGACTTCTCTGTTGAAAAATACAAGACCAGTCCTTGCATTTCAAGTTTGACTTTCGATGTATGCGTTGTATTATTAGTTTCTTTGATATTCGACTTTTTGTTATCACAAACAGTTTGCATAACAAAAGTTATAACAATTCAAATGAACAATGTAAATTACAAGAAGAACAGGAAACTGTTTTTAAACTCAGTCACGATCGACTTACTGTCGATGTTAAACATCGGAGAACCATCTTTAATGTTGTCCGCCCATAAGTCATATTCGCGCCTTTTCTTATCATAAGCTTCTAATGCACGCTTCATTGACATCGCATTCTTGTCACTCTTCGGCATCACTCGAACTACTTCACGCAGTATATCGAGCTTCTCACTTAACTTTTTAACAACTGAACAATCCAGTTGAAGCGAATTAAACCCAGCAACACACCGCTCCTTATAGAGAAGCATCTCCCCTTGGCTTAAACAATCCAATTTACTAAACCTACCGAGGGTTAAGAAGTAAAGCAGAATGATGTGAAACCCATTTCTGACCGCATCGCACCAATGTGTGAAAAAGTACATGAAGTGTTGTCCAAGTAAGAATGAGAGAATAAATTCCTTTCGAATTTCATTGTTAATCGAAGGAAGCACATCAACTAACATTTCCATGCCAATGGTCAGAGCTTCGCCATTGTCCGCATTGATACAGATTTGAAAGACTTTCATCAAGTGTCGTGCATCGATAACACCTTTAAGTAACAAATCCTTCGAGTGTACTGAGAGAAAGTTGAACGATTTTTTCAAGTGATCCATCAAGAAGACTATTTGTGGGATGTTAAACATATTAGTCTTCTCAGAGTACATTTTCAAGACCGAGTTGAACATATAAGGGAATCGTCTTAATATCACATCCTCACACATGAAGAACGTGATGTCTCTCCACTTCTCTGATCGCCATATCTTTTCCCTTTCAATGAGAAACTCGTCAAATAAATTGACAAACTCGGGCGTTTTCAAAAAGTCCGGTTTATGACTTTCAGACGCAAATAAGAGCGACCCGCGGAGTAAACAAGCCACGCGCTGTCCATTCGAATGAAACGGGAAAAAGTGGATCTCCTCGAGACAAATATTGTCCATGATGTAACACTGATCATTTTTCATAACGGTGTCCGCATCGATAATTGGTGAGGAAACCCTCTCGGGGATCTTCTGTGGATTTCCCATGAGAGACTCTTTTAAGAGTGAAGAAAAAGAGGAACGAAGTGATGGAAGGGAATATGAAAGAGAGACTAACAACTCGCCGTAAATGACTGCAAACATTAAAGGAAGTGTATCTAAAATTCTTCTCTGAATGATTGTTCTCAGTAATTTCGTCAATACGACAAAGGTGTCGATACAAAAGGTTTTGTAGGTCATGAAGAGGTGGAAGAGTTGTGGCGATTTGTGCTTTGCAATCATGACAGACACCAACTTCATGGTGTCTAATGACACACAAGAAGTGATGTGGTACAAAGCGATCATGGTTGAGTCTTCCGAGTACCCGTATGATAACGCTTTGTTCATTTCTTTCCAGAACGAAAATACTGTGGTGTAACAACTGACCAGAGAAGAAGTGCTGGATGTGAGTTTTTCATTATTAGTTGAAATAAACAAACGTCGTAAAAGTGGGATGGTTGTACTTAATGAGAGCAAGTCGACTCACAAAAGTGTCAAGAACGTGCTGAGTGTGAGTACGAAAAATCAATCTATTGAATTGATATTTTAAACAAACTGGACTTTGGCCTTTAAGAAGTGCTGCGTGAAGTATTGGTACTATTTCAGTCATCGCAGAGAGCATGCTGGCAGTCTCTTCGCCCAGTGGCATGTCGAGTGAATGAACTAAGGGATATTTAAATTTCGAAAGCCCTTGTTAGGTAAAATGATAAGTAATAAACTAAAGACAAAAACGCAAGTCCCTTTTTTCATCCACCTTGTCAAATGTAGGATGAGTTTTACTACATATAATAGTTTTGTTATTATCATATTATAGTTTTTACTTGACGAATAAAACACCTAATTTTCAAAGCTTTGTTCTATTTTTATATTGAAGTTAAGTTGACTTTATGGTAAACAGTGGGCAGCTAAATATTTGATGGCAGAAAAAACAATTATTTCATAGTTAATAAAACTAAAATATCAGGATAAAAAAAAGGTGTTTCAGATAAGTATAAGAACTCCTCATTTGCAGTTTAATAAATCCTTTTAATTTCTTACATGTTTGATGGTTCTAAGTTTTATTTTCATTTTTTCAACTTTAACTATATTATATAATTTGTTTACTAACAAAATATAGTTATTTTTTCTTTCATTTTTTTTAATTTTGATAAGTAAAGTGACCATCAAAAAAGTGGTAAAAAAAATATGATTTGTCCTACTTATTTTTTAAAAATGACAAAATATTAACAAAAATGGGTTGATTCACACAAGTTAACAAAATATTTTAAGAAATTATATTATTTTTATATTTTTTAATATTAAGTATAGTTATTATTAATAGTAACATTCAACCCCAATTTAACGTAACCACAACAATTAGGTCTGCAAATTTTGGCATTAAAAAACAACAATAATCAACAATGAGTAATTGTAAAACCTTCAATTTTCCCAAAAACAAGGAACAAAAGAGCATTCTTCACTAGTACTTTTGTTATTTGTTTTTGCTTTTTATAACTCTATTGAGGGCAGAGTTATTCTTTTCTTTGTTTTCTTGAGCCACAAAAACCATATTTTGTCGAGAAAAGTTTTAAATATTTCAAATAATAAATTAATAATAATTATTAAAGAGAAAGGACGGACATGGGGACGAAGGACGGGAATATAGGCCGAAGGATGTCCTTTGTGGTTTAAGGATGTCCTCCCGCTATAAAGGGCGTCCTTTATGTGTATATGGTGTCCTTTCTATTATTTTCGTGTCCGCGGCATTTTTAATAACTATATAATGAGTTATAATATTACTATGAATTTACTATTATAAAATATAATTATTTCCAAAAATAAATAAATTCAAAGACAAATGTTAAACAACAAGTAATTTCGTTATAAATTAATGGTTTTTATAAAATATGCAAATTTAATTAGTTTTTCAAAGAAAACTCAATGGTAAAATGAAAAAAAAATGATAAATTTTTATAAACCATTAATATATAACAAAATTACTTTTTAAATAGTTTTTGTCTTTGAATTAATTTATTTTTGGAAATAATTATATTTTTTGATTGTATATTTATAATAAAAATATACTTTGTTATATAGTTTCGATAATGAATAAAAAATGCCGCGGACACGAAAATAATAGAAAGGACACCATATACACATAAAGGACGCCCTTTATAGCGGGAGGACATCCTTAAACCACAAAGGACATCCTTCGGCCTATATTCCCGTCCTTCGTCCCCATGTCCGTCCTTTCTCTTAAGTCATTTTTTTTACTCAATTCCTCTGGCATTTATGAGTTAGTTTACGCCTTTTTTTTAATTCAGTATTATTCTATTGAAGTAGCCAAAAGTGTTAGGATCTGTAAAAAAAAATAAAAATTAGCACCCAAAAATTAATAAAAAAGCTTTTAAGGGTTTAAAATTTTTCATAAAACGTGGCATTTCTTTTATTTAAAAATCACAAAAAAAACTCACCAAATAATTTTTCATGTTTCTGTTTAAAAAAAAGCTTTTCAATTTGTTTATAAAAAAATCTGCATTGAGTCACAAAAGTAAAAACAAATATTAGAACATTAATAGATGTTATTAACTCTGTGATAATAAAGACATGATAAACTATTATAGTCGGGTGATAAAGGGGGTTAATTTGGGACAGAAGTAGTTAATTTGAGTAAAAAACTATAAAATATAATTTCTTTAACCATAAAAGTATTAGAAGGGTTTTTTCAATTAACTACTTTGAAGATAATAAAAGAAAACCATAACTTTTTATTTTTGATATTATTCAATCTTTGAAAACAATGGAAGAAGAAGAGTAAAGAACCCTCGATGAAACAACCACAGGCAATCAACACAAAAAAAGCAATTTAAATACAAGAAACCAGTTTAAAAACTGTATTTCAATATATATTCATGATGTATATGGTTAAAATGCCAGAGTTTAATGAATTAACTACAATGTCAATCTTTTAAAGTGTCACAGAATCACTGAAAATCCATCATTTGTTGAAATCTTTCAATCTTTCGTTGTTGAACCATTCCCATTGAGAAAGGAAAAGAGAAAGACCATTTTAACACCAAAACAATTGGAGTTGAAGAAGAGCAGAAAAGAAACGAAACAAAGGAAAAAACAAAGGAAAATCCTTTAACAAAACAAGTTTCAGACAAACCACAAAAAGTGCTGCGTTTTAGACTTCCACATTTCTCTAAGCGAACAAATTGAGGTGTTTTTGTTTATTTTTGAAATAGAAATTTATAATTATTCAATTTATAATCATTTAAAATTAAAAAACTATAATTTAAATTAATATTTTAATTTTATGTTTATTTTGACCTTTAAATAGATTTTTTAAAAATTATAGTTTCAAAATTATATTTATCAAAATTAACTACCTTTGTCCCTTTTTAATGCTATTTATCCCCCGACTATAACTCATAATTTATTTTCTATAAATTGCATATAAAGTAAACTAATGTGCCACTCGAATATAAAAACACAATGTTGATTATAAAGGAAGTACAGCAATGGAGATGAAAGACGTTGGCGACATTTCATTTGAGTCTGACGCCATCACAATCCACGACTGCACAAAGTAGACCATCAGAAACACATTAAGCAATATCATGATTTGGAACTTTTGTGTCTGTTCTTCAAACGATACGCCTTTCACTGTTATGAAGTGATCTCCTCCACCTCTAATAACACCATAGAAATTCGGTCTAACGTCATTTGAATAGACCAACGCCATTGTATTTAAGTTGTGAAAGTCTTTTAACTCGAGTGTTCCGTTCTTTGCCTCCAACAACCCACGTTTCACCAAATTTCTCCACCCCTCGATGTCATTATGGATCCAGTTCTTGACGATGAGATAACATCTAAGAGCTTGTACCGTCCCATTCTTCTCGTCGACACGAAGAAATGTGTCATTGAATGTCCCCTTCTCAATAGTGCACCCCGCATACATCTCAATATTAAACTTCCCAGTCAATTGAAGTGTTGTATCCCCATAGACTATGTTATTGTCGGCGTCTTCGTAGAAAGGAACAAATTGTCGAAAAAAGAGGTTCCCCCGCTGCTGTGACAAGACGTCGATGACTTGTTGCAATTGGTTGTCCGACAACGTGCAGACACCACTCCCTATTGTTACATTCGGCTTGAAGGTCTTGTACCCCCCTTTGTAATACGCAAAGCCGTCGATCGGCATGTCGCGCAGTGAAGCACTCGTTTGCGCATCGACGTGCTGGAGAAGATTTTGCTGGTACGAGTACAAGATCGTCACAAGCCCAAACGATACTAAAACAAACACGCACAACAGGTAGATCACTGATGCGTGGTGTTGATTCGATTGCATCTTACTTCTTATTGTGTTCTTACTTGAGTTTTCCCCTAAACCATTTGGAACCTCAACTATAGTTATTTTATTAGTAATTGTTAATAATTGATATTAAAGATAATATCAATTGGTTATTTTATAGTTTCACAATAGTTCGAAATATAGATACGTGTAATTCTTTTCGAAGATTTCCAATAATTAATTTATAGTTATAAAGTGATATATTTTTTCGAAATATTCTATCAATAGAAATTGGTTAAATCAATATTTCAAAAATATTATAAACATATTATAAACATATTATAAAGAAACTATAATTATATCTGTGATATTTTTTTTTCCATGATAAAAATTTTATTCGAAATTAAAAAATATGGTAAAATTAATTAATATGAGTAACTAGAAACTCAATTTGTTCTCTTCTTATCCAATATCTCAAGAGCCTCGACCGCTACTTTCATTGTCGGGTCGATTGACGATTTTTTGATGTCACAGAAAGTGTTGAGTCTTCTATTTGCAATGGCCATGCAAATGCAGCCGGCGTGGACGTGGTCGAAGTTTTGTGTGACTTGTGCAATTGTTGAGATTTCCATTTCGAAGTTCTCGACTTTGACATCACCGACTCCAACGGTGGCAAGGACTTCATCCAAATTTTCAATGGTGAGTGGGTTCTGCTTGAAGATGTTACGTCCTTGGCATCCGAAGAATCCCGCTGCCGATGCGGTGATACCGACTTTATTAGGCAAGTTCTCGTTCTTTGCTGCTTCCAATAACGCTTCGACTATCACTGAGTCGGGGACGGAAACGTATGGATGAAGTCTTCCTTTAAACCTTCTTTCTGGCTTTATCGCCACATTAATCTTCTCGTCGACTTCCTTCTCGAGACATTCTGCATTTTCGTCCTTTAAAGGGATATCATAGAAGAGTCCAGTGTTCTCTAATCCAATTGCGTATTTGGTGATAATAGACGTCCCCAACTCGGTATCCGACTGAACAGCACCAGACGTCCCAACACGAATAATGTACACATCTTTCTTTATATCGTCACATACAACACGCTTCTCCACGTCAATCATTTTCAACGCCAATATTTCATTGATGATAATTTCAGTCGAGCCCGTCCCCATTCCGGTTGTGACTATAGAAACACGGACATTGTTTTGTGTTATTCCAGTCATCGTGGTAAGACCTCTGTGGTCATGACGGAAAATTGGCTTTGACTTATCGAAGACCAAATCGGCTGCTTTGGGCACTCTTTCAGGGTCTCCGACAACAATGATATTATCTGACAAATCCTCTTCAGTTATGCCAAGGTGGTAAATCGTTTTACCAGAGGCTGGGAGGGTCGCTTCAGTCAATTTAGTCATTTGGTTAACTTCTCTTTGCAGTTCCTTTTTCTATCCAAATAATATCATTCCACAACTGTCGAATAGATTCGAATATTTTTTCTTTCTACCTTTATCATTTTTATAGTTTTATTGTACCATTCTTGTTAGTTTGGACTTTCATAAGAACTAATTTAACTCGACACCTTTAATAACATCATCCGATAACATATTTTATAATTAATTAACTTATAAATATAGTTTTAACATATACAGTTATTGACAAAGATTTCAATAACTTTATTTTAATAGAACTTCTATACATTTTTAAAAACCAAGCACTTTGTTGTTGAGCAAAATAAAATTAATGAATATAAGACTGCTATTACAAAAGAGACCCCGGTGTTAACGTTTGTAAGTTGAGTGCAGCGCAGTGGTGTCCTTCTTTAACGGCCATATTAAGGTCTTCATTTTTAAGTAGAACTGATGCTAATCCAGCTGTGAATGAATCACCGCATCCTATTGGATTAACTATTTGGTTCACTCTTTCTATGTCAACATGAGACAAGACACCGTTACTATATATAGACGTCTTGTTTTTACCATCAGTGATGATGAGCGTTGCTAATTTTGATATATCAACGGCTTTCTCTAAAGATCCAAAAGTACTTAAAAACTCCTCTTTGTTGGGTTTAATGAGGTCGACATTCTCTTTAAGCATTTCAGTGAGGACATCGCCTCTGACATCTCCGATAACAAAACATTGTTCTTCTTTTGCAATTTTTGTCATTCGAGAAAAAATGTTCGACGGGATACCCGGTGCGATACTTCCAGTGAACACAACTATCTTAAACTTGTGTGTCGTTATCAACTTTTGGAATGCTTCAATAAACAATTCACTACTTTCGGTCACTGGAATACCTTCTTCGACTAACTCAGTGGCTTCAGAATTACATAACACTGTCGTACAAAACCGAATACCCCCAGCTTTGACTGTACACAAATGAACCCCATCTTTTGCACACATCTCAGTAAACCACTTCTCGTGTTGCCCATTGACTTGTGTTAGTAATACATTTGGAACATGAAGTTGCGTGAGTACTCGACACACATTAACTCCCTTCCCAGAGCTACACCAATATGATTCTTTGGCTCTATTGACCTCACCAACACTTAACAATGAAAACTTAAGAGTTTTCTGGATTACTGGGTTGAGGCAGACAACGACAACACTCATTCAGTATTATTAATAGTTTGTTTTTTTAGCCTTTTACTATAATTGATGTAACAAAACTAATAAAATACGGTATGTTACAGGATCTCTTCAGAATCTGTGCTTTCGGGGAGGATGTGTTGTTCGTCTTCCTCAATTACCATTGTGCCAATCTTTGACTTTTCTTCTTCGGAAAGATCGTTGTTTGTGTCAAGTCTATTCCACCCGACATTCTCGATAAGGTCTGGATTGAAACTGTCAGAGCACGAAACGTGTTGTGGATACGGGTAACTGTTTTTCATCTTCGGGTAAAACGGTTGTTTTGCGACAGAGCCACTGATCTTTTCTGCGTAGTTGATCACCTCGTCTACAGTAAATACGTTACGCGCAGCAACAGATTCGCTCATTTCAATGATCCGCTTTGCGTCTTGTGTTAACTTCTCTATTTTCTCGAGACGGTCTATCACATCTATTCCAGTCGATATCAAGTCCATATGGTTCTTTTCTAGATATATCAATTTGTTTTTAATATTTATTATAGTTTACATTGTATTAAATAATTGTTATTTAATTATAGTAAAAGTGATAGTTTCACATTTTTACATCAATTATTATTATTTTTTAATAAATAGGTTTATAGGTTTTTTTTAATAAAAAAATTATTGTTTAATTAAACAATTTAATCTATTGTTAATTTTTTGAAAAGTTTTTTTAACTTGAATGACAAAGTTAATAATTAATTTAATAAAACAAAAAAAATCGGATGCCAAATATGCGTTAATGTTATTTCTATTTATATTCAATTAAAATATAATTATTATTTATTATAAGACAGTGGTTTTATTGTAAAATCAACAATTATTTCACATGTATGAGAATTTAATACAATAAAATAGTTTTAACTTCCCAAAATTTACTTTTAATGTCTCATTTTATTTATAAAAAAACTTTTCTGGGAAATAATTAATAAAAAATTGTTTAAAATTTTTAATAAAAAAACACTCCCTTTTTTTGTGATGTTTGATTTGCTAAAAATAACGGGAAAACATCGTAATGTTTGAAGCAGATTATGGGGAATTCTAAATGTAATTTTTCAACATTGGCAAGTTAGATGTAGAAAGTAAAAATATTATATTTTTATAATTATTTTAATGAGGGATTTAAGTGTTGTTTTTAGTCATCTTTATAAAACTGTAAAGAAGACTCAATAGTATTTATGTAAATACCCGTTATTTAATAGTTAAAATGATTGAAAACAATTTCATTTTTTGGGGAATTTTTTTTTGTACCAGAAATAAATGAAAGATAAAATCTAATAATAAAATATCAAAGCTATTGTCATTTGGACAATTTTTAACTTATCATGCCAAAGATCTCACCATATTTCTATTTTTCACTTAAATACAATTTTAATCAACATTTTTATTTTTCAAAAAAAATGTATTGAAAAATAAAAATGCCATAAACAACGAGTTGATAATGTTGTTTATCAAATAATGGTTATTACGTTGCATTTCATTTTAATAAAATTTTTTAAATTGGTGATAAGTAATTTTGATTATTAAAAAAACTTATTTTATTGAAAGAGTATTTTTGCCGAATTTTTTGGCTCTTTTTTCTTTTATTTGTAACAATATTCCAATTGTTATTTATATGAAGAAACTTGAACTGTATTGATTCATAAGTATGAAGAATCTGTTCAATACAATCGACGCAGCTGGAACAGGGTATGTTACTATGTATAACTTTTTTAAACATATCTCAGACGAAATCAGTCAAGAGGACGTCGAGCCACTCATTCTTCTTTTCAAACTGACAGACAAAGATGAAGACGGTAAACTCAATTTTACTGAGTTCAGCAGATTGACGGAGATCTTACAAGAAATCAACGACCAAAATCACACGAGTGTATATACGGCACTCTTCCACCTCCTTGACACAGAAAACAAGGGGTTTCTTGATGAAATTGAGATCAATAAATTGTACCATGCTTTGGGGTATTCAGACGAGTATGATGCGACTTTTAAAGTAAAAAAAATGGACTTGGACGGGGATGGAAAAATTGGGCTCCACGACTTCTTGTCTATTGTTTGCTAAATGCAGACTTCATATCATTTGTAATTCAACAATATTTTATTGTTTTGATTTTTTTAGAATTTGTGATATTGAGCTCTATTTTAATTATAGTAATTAATAAAATATTAATTAATATTAAACACCTGAAACGCCATTGAACATGATACACGTTGTCTAAAAATCGGGAATTTTTGACTTTATTTATTATTTTCCCTTGGTTTTAGAAGTTTATTTTTTGTGGTCTTAAAAAAACATAGTAATGTTTATAATATATTTATTATCAAATAACTACATTTTATCTTAAAAATTGTCACTTATAGAATTTAATAAAGATAATGAACGACGTGATATAGTCTGTAATTCAATTATTCACTAATATTATTTTAAAAAGTTATGATAAAACAACCTAAACTGATACAGTAAAGCAATATTAATTAACTACATATTTGAAACAAGTACTCTTGCTTCAGTTTGTTCAGCCTCGGGAATTGCAACAGTCTCTTTGATCACAACACACTCCATTGAGTCTGAGTCACTTTTGTCTTTATCATCGCTGTGAACAGCTTCAGACACAGTTGAAGGCAATTCTAAAGGAACATTTTCAGATTCGTTGACACCTTTTGCCTGTTCGCAAAGTTTTGAATCTTTTGGGCTGTTTGGCATGTCATTGTTGTTATCCTTTTTCCCAGTTCTTACAATTGTTTTCATTTCAGTTCCTTCTTCTTCATCGGGCACAGACGTCTTTTGTGCCTCCTCGTTCAATATTTTTGTCATTGTCCTCTTTGTGTAGATAGTTATTCCAATCAATAACACGATAGAAAGTATTGTTGTTCCAACCAACACGCAGATATTAAGTGGGTTGTATCCGGTGCCATTGAACATTTCTGCAACTGACGAAATCGCAGTTCCAAAGTACGTCACGAGGAGGTTACTTGGAAAGAGGCCAAGTGCTGTTCCAATTGAATACGATAGGATACCACAGACCGGCCCGAGGGTATAGTTTAGCACGGGGAACGGGAAGATAGGCGATATCCGGAGCATAAAGATAAACACAATTCCCTTCTTTTCAACAATTTTCTGGATCAAACCGATCTTTGGATGTTTCTCGATGTAGGAACTGATGATGCTCTTTCCAAAGAATCTTCCAATTAAATAAGAGACAAATGCGCCAAGGAAGCACCCCATAAAGCTGACGAATTGACCGAACCACAACCCATATAAATACCCACATGCAAGTGTAAATGGTGTTGCAGGCAACATAAAGACAAGGTCGAGAATGAAGAGGCCGACGACGATGAGTGCAGAAAGGAACTTGTTTGTGTCTTCAATGAAGTCAAATACGGTAATGAGGCCTGCTTTGACTGGGGAGTTTGGGATAAATAATAAAACTAAAAGCACTACAATCGATAACGAGAGCAGGGCCAACAAACTATACTTGACGTAAGACCACTTGAAGTTCATGTGTATATTGTTTGATTTATTTGTTTTTCGAAGTTTAAAAGCCGTGCTGTTCCTTCATTTTGATCGAGTATATGATTTATTTTTGAAATACCATATAAATATAGTTTAATACTATACTTGTACATTTTTTTATTTGGAAAGTGAAATAATACTGTTTCGTCTTTTTTAAACACTAGTTTTGTCTAAAGTGGAAAATATTGTTAATACAAATAAGTAATGACTAAATTAATGAAATAATAACTATTTTTTTTGTATATTATAATAATAATAATATTATATTATTGATTAAATTAACTACTAACTAAAATCTTGTAAAAAAATGAGTAGAGTTGTTTTTCACAAAAAAAAATCTTTGTGGTCATCATAAGTAATTATGTGTAATTTTTGCGCTTTGATTTCGAAAATTCTTTGTATGGTTTGAAAAAGTTTAAGAAAAGTAGATAAAAAACACTAAGGACTTTTAAATAATAAAAGAGCTTTGGTCAACTTTTTCTATTTTTAGCAGGACGAAATCCGCTTGGAGATCAAAAAAAAATCCATCTAAAATTATAATTTAAAAACAAAGTTACAGTGGATATTATTTTGAATTAATATTTTTATTTATTTAATAAACAAATTAAGAAATGTATATTATATTAATTATAAATTAATAAAAAATTATTTTAATTTTTTTAATTTTTTTAAAACAAAGAAATAGCAAAATAGCAAAAACACATCATATTATCTCCTCTAAAACAAAGCCAAAATTGCTTTAAATTTTCAATTATTTTTTAAAATCGATTAAATCAATTTTTCCTTGAATAAACAGGAAATTGACGTTAAACATTATTTCAAAATATATTTTTATATATTCTTAGAAAATAACTATTAATTATCATCTTGATTTTTCTATAACAAAATAATTATTAATTTAACATTCGCTAATATTCTTTTATAATATATTTAAATTGCTATTTATAAATTGTTTAATTGGATAATATTTAAATAATTATATATTAATACGGTTTAATTAAATTACATCTATTGTCGAAATCCTACTTCTATCAGCATTTGGGTAAATCTTCTTGTTGAATTAATAATAAATTAAAAAATATGTTTTTTCCCCGAAAAAGTTCATAATTATCTCCATAACTTTTTTCAAATCATCACAAAAAAACAAACCTTTATTTTTTAATCATCCAATTTTTACATTTATAGAGCAGTGTCTGTGTTTGTATTTTTTTCTTGATTTTTGAGTGTTTTTAATAAAAAATTACTTTACCCAAAACTATAAATAAATTTGAGGTTTTTTTCGAGATCAAAACTATAATTGAACTTTACAATTTTTTGTACTTTTCTTAAAAATACACTAAAATGAAAAGCGATTATAATAGATAAAAAACAATTCAATTTTTTGAATAACATTTCAATAAAAATAAAAAAGTTTTTCAAAATGTTTTATCTAAAAAATAAAAAATCTTCAAAAAAGAGAGAAAGTTCTAGAAGATGGGGCTTTATTTTTTTCTAGTGATTGTCGTGTGTTATTCGGGGTGGTCTGACATAAAGTGGCTTCCTGTGTATTTTGCGGATGAAGAGTCCGACCTTACAATCTCGCTTTCATCGCTTACAAGTGACTTCTGTGATGAGAAGGCTGTAATGGGGTGCTATTTAAACATCACAACATCATTTCCATCCATTAGACTTAAAGCAGAGCATTTGAACTACGTCTTCATCAGGTCGTTCACAGAAGACTCTAACAGCCATGTCTGTTATTCAAACGTTTTTTCATCATTGGGGGAGGTGACAAGTACATTATCTCCAGTGAATGGTGTGTTATATGTTCATATCGGGACTTCCGCAGACAACACCACAACAGACTCAATACCCCTCCGCATCACACACGTCCACAAATCATATAAGTTGATATTTATAGGGGTGATGTACATCATCTCAATCGTGTTAGTCCTCCTGCTCGTCATCGGTCTGGTCGTATTCTACTTTTATTCAAATTGGTCCTTCGCAAAGCAACAGAATGAGGCACTTGTCGAAGAAAATCTCAATTACCAATCATCGTCCCAGGAACACGCATTCCACTCGGAGGAGCAGCAAAACTAATTGACAACTTACACCTCCCTCATCCGCCGTTCCTTTACACACTCTTTGAACTCATCAAACAGCGATGGCACTACTTTGTAATTACTGTATTATAATTATTGATTAATTTTATCATAAAAATAATTATAAAATTATTGTAGTATACATATAACATAATTTATCATACAATACTATTCTATATAATATATCATATTTATAATATAAACAAACTATACGGAGGGATAATGGGTTCCAATGTCAAGATGGAATTAGCTCCAAGGGAGAGACAATTCCACTCATCTTTTTTGAGAAGTCCACCTCGAGTTGCAAGAAAACTAACAAACTCCCCGAAGAATGGGAATTCGCCGTAGAAAGTAAATAACAGACTTTTAAGGGTATCACCCCCAAGTCGCTTGTTGTGGCTGAAAGAATCAAAGACGTAACTTTGGAATTGAACTGTGAGATGCTGCGATGAGTTGTACTCTTCTAAAGTGTTGGAAACAACGTTAATAACGTCACCGTTCTGCTGAATTCCATTTGTTGTCAAAAATGATGAGATTGTGAGTGATGACGATGATGGTGGAACGAAGTGGAGTAAATACAGTAAAAATAATCCCTTTTTCTAACTTTTTAGTATAATTTATTAATCATTATCACTGGATATCTAGTAATTATTATTAAATAAGTATAATACAAACTGAATACAAGGAAAATCCATAAAAATTTAGTATGAATTGTAAATCTTTGGAAGTGAGAATGGGATTTTTCGTAAATTGCAATAAAAAGAGTTCTTCACTTATAAATGTCCGATGCTGAACAGGAAAGGTTGTCTAACGATCAGAACATAAATATAAGTAATAACAAACACAATTCTCGTTTGGTTTCCGCTTGATCGGCTTTGCCGAAGCCAGAAATGAGCTTATAATATTGTCGCGATCTTCAATTTCCATTTTTAATTTTTGAGTTCCATTTTGTTTGAATAAGTCCAAAACAAGTAAGAAATCGGGGTGTTGTGTTATTGATTTTGTTTCAACAAAAAACAATAACATTTAAAAAACATTTTATTGAAAATGAGAAGTTGAACATTTTTTAACACGTTGTTGTTTTGTTGGACGCCACGTCATGTTTTATTTTATCAAAGAGTATAGTTAACTGTAACAGTTTTTATAATACATAAAACGATGCCAATTTTTTTGTGAATAAAAAGGATTGAAGAGGAGGAACGACACAACATAAGAAGCGATGGGAGGACGTGACTTTTATAAAATTCTGGAGGTCTCACGTGATGTGAGCGAGAGTGAATTAAAGAAGGCGTACAAAAAATTGGCGATGAAATACCATCCCGACAAGAACCCTGGTAACAAACAAGCCGAAGAGAAATTCAAAGAAGTCGCTGAGGCGTACTCTGTCCTTTCTGATCCAAAGAAGAAGGAGATCTATGACAATTATGGAGAAGAAGGGCTTAAGTCTGGAATGGGTGGAGGTAATGGCGGGTTCTCATTTGGAGGGTCTGATGCATTTGACATCTTCAACATGATGTTTGGAGGAGGATCTGGAAGGAAAGGGAAATCGTCGTTCTCCTTTGGTGGGATGCCCGGCGGATTTTCATTTGGCGGGATGCCTGGAGGGATGCCAGGTGGTCAAAGTTATTCATTTGGAATGGACGATGACGATCAATTTCAACCGCGACGTCCGAAAAAACAAGAGAAAGCTCCCGACGTCGTAGCCAATTTGAATTTAACATTACAGGAGCTTTACACGGGATGCACAAAAAACAGAAAAGTGACTAAAAACATCACTGATGACTATGGAAGAACATCACAAGAAACAAATAACATCGAAATTAATGTACAACCTGGGTGGAAAGACGGGACCAAATTAAGATTTGAGAACTATGGGGATGTAGAACCTGGTGTCATTCCAGCTGACATTGTCTTTGTTGTGAAGACTAAAGAGCACGACGTTTTCAAAAGAGAGGGCGATGATTTGCACTGTGATGTCAAAATTACTTTACTCACCGCATTGACTGGGGGATCATATACATTGGAATGTATTGATGGCAAAAAAATAACAAAACAGATCACAAAAATTATCGGTGCAGACACAACTGAGACAATCGAAGGAAAAGGTATGCCTATCAAGCGGACTGGGAAATATGGGAATTTGATTGTGCACTTCAAAGTACAGAATCCAGTTTACTTATCTGAAGATCAAAAGAAAGGTTTAAAGGATGTGTTAAACACCGTCAATAGTTGGGCTTGATTAGATTATATGCATTTGTTATATTCTTTTAACCATTAATAAGTAACACACACCTATTATTATTTCCATCAGTCCGCTGTTTGCGCTAACAGCTTTCTTGCTGCATCAACCAAACACTTCTTTTTTGACTCTGCTCGTGTAAAGAGTGTTTCGTATTGGTCGATAAATAGAGAGACAACGTCGTCTTTATTTGCTTCGCCTTCACTGATTTTCTTTAATTGTCTTTCAGTTTCCGCTCGTAGAAGTGGCCGTGAAAATTCAAACCCCATCGAGTCGTATCCCTCCACAAGTGCAAGGCCCAAATTCGTTGGTGAAAACCCTCCTTTAATGACAACGACATATTCTCTCTCAATGATCTTTGCAATGTGTTGTGCAATAGTCGCATCCGTCCCAATCCCATTTTTGTCCATCAGTTGGATGAGTTCGGGTTCTGTGAGTGGTTTTGGGGGCGACGTCTCTCCCATTTCTTGTGTGAGACTTGTCACGTCAACTGTTTCTCCCTCCTCAAAGTTGGGAATTTGCTTTTCCGTCCATTTTCGATACTTGTAAATGTCAAGGTAGTTCCTTTCAGTGATGACCAACCCATTGGCATGAAAACTCTCCTCCCCAATTTGCAGCCCAATTTTCGTTTCAAACCCCCTCGCGTCGTCAGACAGATTTGCTAAATAACTCCTCACAACAAAGTCGTATATTGTCTTTTCATTCCCGACAAGACCCGTTTCAATAAGTTTCGTTGGGTGGATGGGCGGATGTGATTTGTCCGTCGCCTTCCCGTTTCGTGGGGGTTTCATCTTTCCGTCCAACAGTTGTTTGACGTATTCCCCATATGTATTTGAATTGGCGAACATCTCAAGTTGTTTTGTGTGATTCATATCAGCCGGGTAGATATTTGTTTCCGTGCGGGGATAACTGATTAATCCGCTTTGATACAACTTCTCAGCAATAGTCATCGTTTGGTTCGAAGAGATTTTAAAGAACTTTGAACATGATTTCTGTAAGTCGACGGTAGTCAATGGGAGGGGTTTAAAGTTCGTTTTACTCTTTTGGAGGATTTCAGTGATCTTTGCTTGTTTGACTTTGTCCAACGCGTCTTCATAGAGTATTAGACATGCTATTCGATCAAACAGTCTGTTCCGATCCCACAAAAATTCTGTTTCAATGCCTTCTTTCTTGACTATACATTTGATTTTATAGAACTTTTCTTTGGTGAACGACTTGATTTGGTAATACCGATCGATAACAAAGCCAAGGGTAGGAAATTGGCACGCTCCATAACTGATCACTTTCAAGTCTTTTAACACAGGAACTTGTCGCTTTAATAAAGTGGTTTGAAACCGAGTGAAAGCAGCCCCCGTTCGCAAGTCAAGTTCTTGTCTGATGTCGACTGCGTCCGATAGATTCTTATCTGGCGGTGTCAAGGTGCGGTAAGCACGTGCTATTTCGACCGGAACTAAACTATTAAAATGTGCTCGGAAGACTTTCAGATGCTTGTTGACGCTCTCGCAGACATCAATCACTTCAAATGAAATGTTCTCCCCTTCTCGATCACAGTCCAACCAAAGAACTAACGTATCTGCTCCTTTCGCTACATCTTTTAAATTGGCCTCCGTTTCTTTGGAACGAGATGGGACATACTTCGCAACAGGTGCTGTAAATAAATCGACTGGATTACACATCCCCCAATTCCTGAACTCAGGGGTAAACTCGAGTTCCATCAAATGGCCAGAAACACTAGTGACCACCTGATTTTTCATTCCTTTGTCACGAAACTCAGCATCAAATTTGTGAATCGGGTTGAATTTCGACTTCCCTTGACACTTCTTCGACTTCCCTTTACTTAATGTGTACGCAACTGATTGGGCAACACTTGGCTTCTCGGCTATGTGGAGCACGTACTTCACCATATCATTTCGCAGTTTTCAGAGTTTTATTGAGGTTTGTATGGGTATAACAATTAATAGTTATATTTACCATATTTTGTATTGTTTTCAAATGGATTATTTATAATTGAATGTGTAATACATTTTACTATGATAAAATGGTTGTTTTAATAGTATTGTTATTAGTTGTTATAAACTATGATAGATATAGTACAAATATAGTATAAAAGTTAAAATATAAAAAGAAAAGGATTAGATGTTTTTGGAATTTTCGATTGATTGGGCTTTTGAAAGGAGATCATTGATAATTCCAATCTGTCTGGAGTCTTCATCCGATATCATATCCGACGTGACATTGAGTGGTTTGATTTTAATTCCATCGAAGTTTGTAGTATTGACGACTGGGTTGAATTCCAGTGAAAGACCAGCTGTCGTCTTCAAGTCTGATTTTTGTGCGTCGCTTCTAAAGAAAAATGAGTTTTTGAATTCTGGATCTTCCTTATCGATTTCGATACCAGTCAAGAAGTCCGTCTTTTCTTTCTCTTTACCGACGATATGTTTCAGTCTTGAATTTGTGATTCTCAAAAAGTCGAAGAACAGAGGAAAGTCGATAGGACAGTTGATATTAACGACACCGTCCCACTTCTTTTTGGCTGACAAGAATCGTATTTTAATCCCGAGTTTGTCGACCGCCACAAATCGTCGAATGATATCCAATAAAATAGCAGCGGGGATGTTGTCTTCATAATCATCAAATCTAATGTCAACTACTTTCTCCTTCAATGCAAAGTAATTGACTTTACCAGCTGCTCTCTTCTGCCCATTTGTCCAGTCCGTTTTCTTTCCGACCTTTTTAGCTTCTTCTTTTGCTTTAATCTCAATGGCGGACTTTCTTTTAGCCGCTTGAATATGAATATTCGTGTCCGACAAGTCTTCATAGAACGACACAATTCGTCGGATCTTTCGAATGAATTTGTCAGCATTGACGACTTCTGCCGGATTCTCGCTCGACTTCTTCTGAAGAATTTTGATCTTGCTTTCGATGAACTTCTCGTTTTTCTCTGAAATCTCATCTTTCAAAGTCTCCTCACGATTGGTCAAAGCAGAAAGTGTTTGAGTTGTTGTAGTGTTCCCCATTAACTTTCCTCGCAATCGACTCGCAAAACTTTTTCCTATAGAAGACCCTTGCAATGTCGATCCAACATCTGACGCGATGTCAGATATTTTCGACTTGGACTGTGAAAAATCGAAATCGTCGGTGTCATCGATGTAGTTAACGGTTTGCGTTTGTTTGACTTCAGAGAACGCTTTCACCTTTTCCTCAAGAGTGAATGAGGCGCCGTCCAACTTACAATCTGTCCCAAATTGAAGACATGGTAAGATCTTTGCTATTTCGACTGTGTAATTGGGAATGAATGTCATTGGATTACCAGAGAGGTATAACTCCTCTAAGCAATACATCTTACGAAAGACTTCAAATGTCGATGGGTCTCGGTCTATTAAATTATTCTTTGCGCTCAACTTACGCAAGTTATAGAGTCGTTTCAGACCATTTAAGTGCTTAAGTTTGTTGTTATCGATGGTGAACACGGAAATGTTACGGACTTGTCGGCACGAGACGACTCGGATCTCATTATAATCAAGCTTCAAAACGTCGAGGGGGCGTTCCCCAATTCGTTTAATTTTAGTGATATGGTTGTGTGACACATCAAGGACTCTGAGGACGGGGAAATTCTCGGAGTTAAAGATGTCTTCCAACTCCGTCAATTGGCAATACTTCAATTTTAAGATTTGAAGAAGTGGCCAACGGATGCGTGATGAGGTACCTAAGCCTAATTTCTCAGAAACAGAAGACAGAGAAACTCCAGTGAAATTGAGTTGTACTAAAGTTTTATTCAAATCCGTCCCACTCAATTCGACACCACATAACACATTCTTGACACCTAAATACAGTAATTTACACTTCTTTGCAAATACTAATGGTATTTGACTTGATTCAACATCATCATCTTCATCAGCTATAGTATCTCTACAGATCTTTAATGCATGAAGTCCAGAAAACATTGCATTCACTTTCTCAGACTGCCCAAATTCGGGTTGTGCCATGCCATTCAACATCAGTGCTAGTGCAGGAGATATACACACTTTATTTCCATCGTCCAGTTTCGAGATCGAGTCGTCGATCACCTGTTCGATGTTTTGTGGGCCTTTCGATTGAGTTAAGTTACTGATGGGTTGCTTTTCTTCCATCGAAAAATAGAAGAACTTAATATTACTTCTTTTTGAAGTTTTCATGTGAACTCGTTAATTGAATGGTTGGGTGGTGTGTATCTGAGTTTTTGTTATTACAAATGTTATTTGATTGAATAACATTTTTTAGTAGAGAAACAAAAATGGATTGAATTCTATTTTAGGTTCAAAAATCAACATAAAAATCAAAGAGGAACTTGGAAAGGTATTGATGAAGGCAATAGTGTTGACCTTACTCGTCGCTCTTTCTTTTGCGCATCAATTTAGAGGTGGCATGGAACCGTTCCAGAGACGTATAGGAAACGGCCAATATTTCTCTCAAAAAATGATACCGAGAGACTCAAATGAGTTCAGAGAGTTCAGAAACCAACGTTTCCATCACCAACATAACCACCACCAAATTGAACGTAACCAACCAGCACCACTCCCGTACTTCCCACCAACCGCTCATACACAAACAAATACCACAACTGCCCATCACATCGAAGAAGAATCAAATTATTTGTATGACTACATCAATTGTGAAGAGTTCGATGGATGTGTTGGATGCTTACTCACTTTTGGAAAGTGTGCCTATGATAATAGAAAGCATAAGTGTGCAAACAGAAACACTACTCTCCCAGTTCAAGATATTTATGAGACTTGCCCAGCTGACGAGGTCGCTTATTTCGAGCAACAGATGTATGGCGCGACATTGGTTGTTGTATGTTTATTGCTCATGTGTTGTGTCGTGTGTGTTAAGTGCTGTTGCTGCCACACCACCAAGAGACGTCATATGAGAAGAGTTTATCGACGTGTCGTCCCACAAACGTACAACTGTCAGCCCGTCTTAGTTGCTCCCGTTCAGATCCCAATGAACTATCCACCACCACCAGCTAATGTCAACTTCGTCCAACCAGTTTATGGTGTGAGACCTTACTAAACTACTTGATAATTAAAACTTCGTTATTTTTTGTTGCAAATGTACCCAACAAATGAATTAACTCATTGGCATTTGAATACCAGACTCAACAGAGCGGAGTCGGTCTTTAAGTTCTTCATTTCGTATTCTACGTCGCTCAGACTCTTTCTCCGCCTTTTCAAGACTACTTTGAAGAGATACAACTTTGTCTTTCAACGTTCTAATTTCACTCTTGAGAACCTCTTCAGACTCCGCAAGAACAGTACGCTTTTTCCTCAATGAAGATATCTTCTCCTGCTTTTTAGAGAGGGCTTCTTTATAGTTTGTCTCAAGTTTTTTGAACAATTCTTCCTTCTCAGAGAGGCGTAATTTTAAAGCATCCAATTCCTTTTGAAGAGATGGTACTGAAAGGTCTTTGTCATGTTTGTGAGTTTGGAAATTTGCTAGTTTGATCTCATACTCCTTCGCATTTGATAGAAGATCCAATTTTTGTTTTCGCAATTCGTCGTTTTCAGTTTGAAGCAAATTGACTTTGTTCTGAAGAACTTTCATGTGCTCCTGGATGTTTGTTGTCTCACTTGAAGTGTCTTCTGGGTATGGAATAATGTCAATCGGCTTCTTGTTGATTTGTTGCTTTAACCTCTCATTCTCTTTAAATAAGACTTCAACTTTGTTTTGGGCTATTGAAAGTTGTTCAGTGAGGATTGAAAGGTTAGCAGAGTCTTCTGGCACTTTAATCACTTGAACGGGTGCATGTTTAGCTTGTTCAAGAATACGTTTTAAATCACTTTTATAGCCATGAATGATCTGAGTCTGTTCACCATATTGTTTCTTAAATTTTGTGAGTAAATCATACGTGTTCTTCTTATCCACTAAAGCCTTCGACTTCTCGTCAACAAGTTGTTGTCTCATTTGTTTGATTTCATCATCTTTCTTCTTGACTACTTCATCAAGCTGCTTTTGAAAATTAGTGTGTGTGACCTCCTTAATGTCTTGCACATTCTTTGAAATGGTTAAAACATCTTCTTTACTTATTTCTCCACCTTGCTGCTTCAAAACTATTTCTATAATCCCATCCAACTTCGAATTTAATTTTTCAACACGTTCATTCATCTCCTTCTCTTTCTTTTTTAAAATATCACGAGGGCAGTGCTTTGCTTTGCACTCTTCGATCTTCAGATTGTATAACTGTTGGTAGTCTACTTCCATTACTTTTCTCCGTCAATTAAAGTTCTTTTACCTAATATATAAATTGATATGTCATAATATCAATTATGTTAATATGCATCTATTCTATTTATAGTTTAGATATCTTTCTTAACATTAAGTTTTATAATAAAACTTTTATTATTATTGAATTTAATTATAGTTTATTGTTTCTATTATTATAGTTTCATTTAACCATATAAATTCCATAAAAATAGAACAATATAGATATATGAGTTTAATAAAATTAACCATTCTTACTAGTAAATTGTGTTGTGGTATATTAAAGGGGAATAAATCTAATAAAACGGGAGAACAAACTATTAATCGCAAAAGGAAACGAGATATATTAATGACTTATTACGTTGATGAGTATGTTGGCCCTGACGAATTTGTAACAGGAAAAACTCTCCAACTTATACTTGGAGAATTTAAGAACCATATTTCAAACAACGTGAAAGACATCGAACCACCAAAAACACAACTCATACCGCCACAAAAATCCGACAAAAAGAACTTTTTGCGAACAACACTCCACCCAATGAAAACGTCATTTAACTCCATTTTTAAGACGTTTTCACAAGACGAAGACGATATGCCTGTAATTTCAAAATCCGAAGAAGCTGTTTCAACGCCAATTACTTTGCATGTGATTGACGAACAACTCGATTTTATTTCCAAGAACATTAACTACATAGAGAAATGGGTCGAACTCAGAAAGTACTCAATAGTGTATGATTCGTCAAAATTGAATGAAACGATATGTCCGTCACAAGCCTTTTATGATAGTATCAATAAGAAATCCCACCTTTTGTATTTCATTTTTTCACGTGACACTATCTTTGGGATGTGGATGGGATTTCCTGTGGTACACGGGAAGTCTTGTTTGGGGCCTTCAGACTTTATGGTTGGTTTTAAGTCGAATACAATTACATCACCAAAGCGATTTGTCCCAAAGAAGTATTCACTCACTGCTAAGTTCAGTGTATTTAATCGAGAAAGTAGCGAAAGTGGCAACGAGTACTTTAGGTTCTCTCATGACAAGTCAACTTTGTGTTTGAACGATCCTCAAACAATGAGTTTCCATTACATGTGGAACTCTTTCTTTGTCGACGAAACAAAGAAAGGCACCGTCGACGATGCACTTCCAAAGTCAAACACATTTATAACGGAACGAGTGGTTGTGTTGTATTTTCAGTGAATTTGTTGTTCGTTTTTGTTATTTTCAAATAGAATTGATAAGACCAAATAGTGGTATTTATTGGGTTCTTAATGACAAATAAAAAAGACAATGGAACTTGAAAAAATTGAATGAACTTTTTTAAGTCACTTGTTGGGCCAAGTCTTCCTTATGAAAAACCAGAACGCCTTGTTAGTGTGAATGACCCCGGGTTCACGTATCACGTGTCTCACTCCAAAAAAGTCTCCGACAAAAAGGCAGTTACACTCTTTGAATTTCCACCCCAAAACCCAAAGATACTCAACGAAAATGTACTGAAAAGGTTCCGTACGCTCAAACACCCAAATATCGTTAGTTACATCGAACACATCACAGTCGATAGAACTGTTGTTGTATTAACAGAAGAGGTCTTTCCACTGACTTCATTTCTCTCATCGAATAAATGCACAGATGATATGATCCTTTGGGGACTTTTCTCATTAGCTAACGCCCTTCACTTTTTAAATGTGAGTGCTAAGTTGGGGCATTTCAACGTGACCAAAAACTCGATATATGTGACAAAAAGTGGGGAGTGGAAATTGGGAGGGTTACAATTGGTGAGTACTTTAACAGACCCACAGGACTACAAAAGTTACATTGAATCTTCCCGTTCGTTGGGACATCTGCCAAATAACATTTTATCAGAATATGTCGACTCGTTTGCATTCTCAAAATTGGCACTCCAATTGTACCCAAACGCACCACCAACACTCCAAGCACTCATTTCGAATTTGGCCACTCAACCAGTTACTGCATTTTTAACACATCCGGCAGTTTCAACACCATTTTTGACGATTGTTTATAATTTGGATAACTACGCCGGACTTGACGAATTCTCGAGAAGAGCTTTTTTGCAATCCATTTCTAAAACGAAGCTCCCACCACTCTTTTGTCGATACAAATTACTTCCTTTCTATTTGGACTTGTTCAGATCAAACATGCCAGAAGCTTCTTCGGCAGTGGAGTCGGTTTTGAAATTGGCAGGTGGTCTTGAGGACGACGAGTTTGTCAGTTTGGTGCAACCCTATCTCACCAAATTCCTATCATCGCCAGACCTTTCAACGAAATACGTTGCATTGAGTAACTTGAGACACTGTGTCAGCCATTTCTCAAAGGAATATTCCGAAACCCTTTTCTCGTGTGTGTGTCAAGCTGCTGATCACCAGAATGACAAGATAAGAGATGCAGCGCTTCGAGCAATGTTAGCTTTAATCGAGAAACTGAGTAAATCAAAAGTCGTTGAAATAGCAAATAGATTTGAGAAAGGGATTAGTGACCCATCTCCTATCGTACGTACAAATACTACCGTTTGCATCTCAAAGGCGGCATTGAAGTTTGACAAAGAGACCAGGAGGAAGTTGTTGTTGTGTGGGATGGCTCGTGCTGGGAAAGACCAAGTCAAAGAGATGCGAGTGGCTGCGATGAACGGAGTCTTAGATAGTGTTAATGAGTTTTCGGAGTCTGATCTTTCGCGTAATGTTCTGCCTTATGTCGTCATTTTTTTGACTGATTCTATACTCGATGTGAGAGTGAAAGCTGTCGAATGTTTTACAAAAACAAGTGAAATTGTTATTAAATACGTCAACGATCTCAATCAAAAGGAAGAACTCGATAGGAACTCAAAAACACCACAAAACGTCAAAACTCCGTTAGTAGAAGAAGACACGACACACCTCAATCTTAAAAAACCGGCTGATGTCGTTTATGACCAAATGAAACCACAAACACGAATAACAACAAGTCCAAGTCTGTGGGATAATAACAGTCCTAATAGTGGCAATTTGTCTCCTTCGATACAAAAAGACGACGTCTTCTCAATGTTTGAAAACACGGAACTGAAAACAGAACAACAACAAATTCCAAAGCAAATTGAAACACTAAAAGAAGCAAAAACAATCAAAAAAGAAGACGAAGATATCGAACGACTCACTGGACTCATAGGAAAGCCAAAATCATTCCAGAAATCAACACAAAAACAAAAACAGCTTGCCGAGATGGACTTGCCTGACACGTTGCAGAAAAAGTCAACAAAGACAATCATCTTTGAAAAAACAGAGAAAGTCGAAAAACAGGAAACTCCTCTTAATGTCGATGTATTCACACAACAAGTCCCTCAAAAACAAAAACAACCGGAACAAAAGAAAGAATTGCTTTGGGGAACTTCTAATGCCAATGACGACTACTGGGACGAGTGGTGTTTGTTTTGTTGTATGTATTGTATATCAATATTACCAGAATAGTATAAACAATTTAACAGTTTTTAATATAGTATAATTATATATATCATCAATTAATAGCAATCGAAACTCACTCAAAGCAAATGCGATTGACTCGAATAAAGGGAGGGGTC
>NW_004443648.1:56535-80441 GCF_000330505.1 Entamoeba invadens IP1 | reverse complement strand
GGAGTGATGCTCCGGTGCGTTTAGTGGATACATCGTGAGATATGGAGAAGGAACTAACTTCTCGTTCACAGACTCGCCGCCAACACACATCGCCTTTAACTCGTCTAAGGATATTGCCAATTGCCCAAACAGAAATACCATTGGAAGGATGTATTACACTGACAACGTTTTCGTGTGCGATGACCCATCTCTGTTTTGTCGATACCAACTGAGTAAAAATGCGTTTGGCGACTCGGTGTTGTATTTAGTTAAGTACAAAGACGAAAAGTGTAAAAACGAGATCAAGCGGACAAAAACACAGGAATGCAACACATGCTTCAACGGTGTGATGTATCAATGCAAAGCATCAAAAGCCTCGTTGTTGTTTGTATCGATTGTCCTTTATATATTTATATGAGTCGTATCAACACGTCATTAATTAAATGTTGCTTGTGATTAACAAAACTATGCAATAAGTGGATAAGCTTGTTCTGAAAGGCACTTTCTGCAGACCGGAGAAGAATCGTTCATGTAGTCTGCACAAGCTGCGTGGATTCCGTGGCCACACGGTAAGACGGTGACACTCTGCCCGTCGAAGAGTGGTGCCTTGCAAATAACACAAGTTCCATTCACAGTCACTGTGGGGTACGCTTGTGTCTGAATCCAGTTCTTCTTTGGTGCTGCAGTGATCACTTTTTGAAGTTCTGTGAAATTTTCGTGGAAAAGAAGAGAAGCGTCTGTTGCTTGTCGGTGAGCAATGTGAAATAGTTTTAGAAGTTCTGTGTGTTGTTTTCTTGGTTCCGCGTTCTTATACGCACCAATTTGTACACTTTTCAAGATGACTTGAATCTCAACATTACGTCCAAGTAATACAGTAAAAAGTCTGATTATTTGTTCTGTTTCAATTTGTAAAGAGCACACACTTATCAAAAGATGCTCGACAACCGTTGTTACTTCGCTTTCAAGTAATAGCGAGAAAAAAAAAGAAAATTTCTTTTGTGTATAGAGACACACCAACACATCTAACCGGTTGTGTGGTCTAAGAGTGGTGAGTAACTTTTCTGTTGGAGTAGTTGTAATTATGTTGTTAATTTTTTCCATTTGTTTTTTTAAGTTTTAATAGTTAAAGTATAAAATAGTTATTTGTACTATTAATTTCTCAAATCTTAATTTTTCAGTAAAAAATTTTGTATATTGAATTATTAAGTTTTTTTATAAATTATAAAATTTAAAAATATTTTTTTTAATAATTTTTTTTTAATTTTACAATAATTTTACCCGCCAACAATTTTATAAAAATTTATTAAAATTTTTATATTATAAATAATATTATAATAATATTTATAATATTATAGTCGGGTGATAAAGGGGGTTAATTTGGGACAGAAGTAGTTAATTTAAGTAAAAAACTATAAAATATAATTTCTTTAACCATAAAAGTATTAGAAGGGTTTTTTCAATTAACTACTTTGAAGATAATAAAAGAAAACCATAACTTTTTATTTTTGATATTATTCAATCTTTGAAAACAATGGAAGAAGAAGAGTAAAGAACCCTCGATGAAACAACCACAGGCAATCAACACAAAAAAAGCAATTTAAATACAAGAAACCAGTTTAAAAACTGTATTTCAATATATATTCATGATGTATATGGTTAAAATGCCAGAGTTTAATGAATTAACTACAATGTCAATCTTTTAAAGTGTCACAGAATCACTGAAAATCCATCATTTGTTGAAATCTTTTAATCTTTCGTTGTTGAACCATTCCCATTGAGAAAGGAAAAGAGAAAGACCATTTTAACACCAAAACAATTGGAGTTGAAGAAGAGCAGAAAAGAAACGAAACAAAGGAAAAAACAAAGGAAAATCCTTTAACAAAACAAGTTTCAGACAAACCACAAAAAGTGCTGCGTTTTAGACTTCCACATTTCTCTAAGCGAACAAATTGAGGTGTTTTTGTTTATTTTTGAAATAGAAATTTATAATTATTCAATTTATAATCATTTAAAATTAAAAAACTATAATTTAAATTAATATTTTAATTTTATGTTTATTTTGACCTTTAAATAGATTTTTTAAAAATTATAGTTTCAAAATTATATTTATCAAAATTAACTACCTTTGTCCCTTTTTAATGCTATTTATCCCCCGACTATATAACTTATTATAAAAGGAGAAGCTTATAATTATATATTATAATTGAATATATTTTACATTACATATATCAACCTTCCAATTAAAAAATTAAACAATCTCCTTCATGTTTGTTAGCATATAATTAAATCTCCTTTGGTGTGAATTTGTATACATCTTTTTGTATTTCCACGAATTAGTTGCTTGTCATTACCAATGATAACATCAATAAATAACCAAATATTCATTACTATTTAAATATTATATCTTGACGAAATAAATTTGGCATGCTCACTCTCTGCTGTTATTTTTTGAAGCTGCAATTCTGACAAAAAAAACATAAATTAACCAAAAGAATTTACAAAATAATATCAAGTATTTTTGAGTAATCATTACTATAAAAATTGAAAAACAATTCATATAAACATTATTTGGAAGCAATTGAAGGATTCAAGTTTTAAGCTAAGCGTTGTTTATGGATATCCAGCATATGTCGATGTATAAATCCCAATTGCTACATGAAGCGAATACACTGTTATTGGGATTGAAACAGGTATTTGAGTCTTCTTGGAGCAGATGGATAAACAAGAAACAATTTGAAGATGCCACCTAATAACTGTAAATTAGAAATCTAATCATTAGTGGCAGAAAAGGAGAGTGTCGTCTGTGTTGCTCAGTAGTAAGGTTATATCGAGCAAGTTTTCTGAAACAAATGAAGACAAACTTTGACCAATTAATTGTTTGATTTTTTTTAATATCAATTATTTTAATTAATTTTTGTACAGTTAAGTGTTTTTTACACACAGAATAACACCCGAGTTTTAAAATTCATATGTTAATACTGAAATATATGGACATTTTTTGATATTTTTTTATTTTTTATATTGGTGTTATGTCATAAACATAATAAACTTTTTGAGAAAAAAAATATTAAAAAAGAAGAAAATACCCATTTTTTAGAATATTTAAATTTATTTCAATGGTATTTTAGGTGTCAATAATCAGAATCAAAATCCATAATTGTGTTATTACAAAATACACTTTACGAAATTATTAAAATTGTGTAATAAATATTTAAAAAAAACATAACAGTAAAAGGAAAAACAAAAAGTTATCACATTGTTATCTTAAAACATGGTTATTCTCTTTGTTTTATTTTTCAATAAGTTAAAGATAATAAAGATTGATGTTTTGCCAACTAGAACAAATTGAAGTAATTTGTTAAAAACAATTTGCTCTTATCAATTTTGAACAAATATAAAATTTTTGAAAATCAAACTTTATTCTTTTGTAATAAAAATGTATGAATTAATACATTTTTATTTGTTTTATTATTTTTCATACCTAGAAGTCCACAAATTGAATATTACATGAATATTAATTCTATAAGTATAAATTCAAAAAAAGAACTTGTCGCGCAAATTTTAATATTTCACAATGATTTTGTAATTAAATAGTTCAAGTTTGATGTTACTTTTCGATAATTGAAGAAACATAAAATGTTATTTATTGTGTTTTTCAAAAACTATCCTCAGATTATTATAAATATACATTTAGAGTACTTGCTACAACGTTGTACACTACTGAAACGTTGTACACCTTAGAATATTCCAATTAAATTGAAACTATATACGGAACATTCTATTATGAAATAAAAATTATTGAAAATTTAACAATAACATTTACTTTCAATAATATGTTTTTCTTTTTATAAAAAACAAATTTCAATTTTTTTAAATCTAAATAAACATAAAAATAATGAAATCGATCAATTTCGAGATCTTTTACAATTTCAATTGTAATTAATAAACAAGCTGCAAACCACACCAAAATGACGCTCTCGGGAATGCAATCTTCAATATACGAAGGCTGAGTGATTTTGATTTGATGTATTTTTAGCGGGTGTGTTCATAAAGTTTTCGTAATTCGTGTTATTGTATAAAGTGTTCCGCCGTGTCGTTGTAAAATATAGCGACCACTCTTTCTTTTAATTCTTTTCTGTCAAGATAAACAACAAACCTTTTAATGTTTCACAGTTCAAGGATAGGGTTTAAATTTTATAATGTCAGAAATAGTAGATAAACTCCATTATTTTGGCCTTGTTATTCACTCGGTTTTCCTAATTGCAAATTATAATTGTTTTCAATTTTAATAGTTCTTTTTTGATTATATTATAGTTTTTTAGATAATGTTTTTTTATCAATTAAGTGCCTAATTTTTATCGGTAAAAAAAACTCTTATTGATTTTACTTTAAGTTTTTCGTGTTTTTAAATTTTTAGTTTCCGTTATATTTTTTAAATGTATTTAAAAAGTTAATATTTATCAAAACAATGAATCAACTTTCATTCATTATAATTGGTAAGTTTCACTCTCTTGGCTTTGAAAAGAATCAGTCCAAACCTGGTTTCGAGAACTGAGTATTGAACTCCACGATATTTTAGACGAAGTTCTTTAAGTGCCTTTTTAGTGGCAAGCTCCATATTGGAAATTGTAAAAGCCAGCTGCTCTTTGAGGGAGGTTAGTTCTTCTGTATTTAGATAAAAGTCTATCTTGCTGCAACTCTGTCTCACCACCTCACAAACTGTCTTCAAGTTGTTCAAAAGGCGAGGCACCAACCCACAAGCTATAAAAGATGAAATAACATTTTTAGTGGTTGTTACCTTTTGCCAAGAGTTAACATTTGATATTATTTGGACTGAGTTGTAAGACATGTTATTGTACTCAGTCTTCATGAAAACTTTTTCGGTATTAATGACCCTCTTTTGATTTCCATACACCCCAACATCAAGCATTTGTAAAAGGTGACTCGAGTGGGATGGCAGAAGAAATATCTTCACATTATGACTTGTGAGTAATGAAACCGCTTCAGTGTCAATATGAGAATCGAACCCGTCTATAATAAGACCAGCAGGTCCTGTGTATTTTTGCATTTTTCTTTTTGTTGATATAGTTGGGAGAAAAATGCATTTAAGCCATTCTTTGAACAACATGTTGTTTATAAAAGCTTTCTTGGAATATTTAATACAAGCTGTACTCTTGGTGATTCCCATCTCCATCAACTTTTTTCAATTGATACATTGGGTACGATGAAAAAAGGAACAGTGGTAGTTCCATCCATACAAACACATCCCATCATTGTGGTTCTTTCTCCGTTTCTATTGAGTGGGAAGTGCATGTTTTCCCCACTTGATGTTGAAGAAACAATGACAGTCTTTGACGTTTTGTCGACCCATTGTTGGTAACCAGATTCGTCACAATTAAATATAAATCCAGTGGGTAGACCAGTTATATTTGATTCCAAGTAATCAAAATAAGTGTCGATGGATTCTCTGCTCACTTCGATGCGTTCTTCTTCCATTGGCTTTGCTTTGGTGGTCATGATTCTCCTTTCCTTGTTGACAAAGTTATAAAATGCTTTCACAGTCACATCATCACGTCCAAGCGTATTACTAACGAACCACAACAAATCAAAATAACCCGCAGGATCCTGGTCTCCTTCTCGTTTCTTCACGAAAGTTACAAGAGATTCGATTTCTTCAGTGTTGAAAATTGCACGTCTTCCAGATGTCCCTCGAGGTTGTCTAGCAAGAGAAAGTTGTCGTCGCCACACTTTGTCAGTTATATCCGGTGTTATACTTGCCAATAGTTTTGAGTTGATATGTTCAGCTTTGTTGTTGAGATATTCAGCAAGTCTGAACATCTGAACTCTTCTATTAGGAGCAGAGACATTCCTCTGTAGCCTGAAAAACCGAGAAATACTCTCTGAAATATCATCGTATTCAATGTCTCGATTGTAAGTGATAAGGTAATCATAAAGACTAACAAAGTCGATATCATCTTCGTCAATAACCTTTTCGATTTGCGAGTCTTTGTTACTACCAATTTGAAGTTCTTCCATTTCAACACTTGACTCCGTGAGAGAATCTTTGTAGTTAGTATGAGCTTCGGAGTGACTTTCATTGTTATTTTGTGCTTCTCTTAAAATAGCAGCAACGTCGTCGTTATCAATTGCTATTATTGGGATACTTGATTCGGTTTGTTCATTAGATAATTCTACTGGAATAACTCTTAAATTGATATCTCTCGAAGATGGTAGTGGAATTCCATCTGTTCTCAGACACTGTTTTAGTTGCTCAAATCCATTCCTCGGGGTTTCAAATTGTTTTAGATAATTTAAACAAACAATAATGTGCCTGTTAATGGACTTCATTTTATAAAGGGAGTCTGCAATTTCAAGAATCTTACCGTTTATTAAATGAATCCATTCAAGATTTTGTTGGAATTCAAACATCGCAGAGTCTATTTTTGTTGAAGCGTAGTTAAAGATGTTTGTGTAATCAAATATAATCTTATTGGTGTTTGAATTCAATGCGTTACTAAAGTCGTCAATGCGATTAAACATGACGTCGAGTTTTAAAAAGTTGGGATTTGCATTAGAAATTGGTTTGAGAAGCTCGGAAAAGTCTTCGGAATTAAAATTAAGCTCCACTCGAGTCGAAAAGGGATGAATTCGGTAATTCGTTTCACTCATTGTTAATTGTTTTGTTAGATTATATAATAAAAGCATGTTTGGTAAAAATCGGAAATCTACAAAAAAGGAGTCCAAAAAATTATCAAAATGTGGGATTTTTGTGTCAACCATTCTTTTTCTTTAAGTTAACCCTTTCCAACATTATCGTTTATTTATCAATTGTTTAAAGGTTGAAAAATATTAATTATTAAATATAAAGTTTTGATGGTTAACATATTCATATTTTGCTAATAATTTAATTATTGTTAGAAACTTCTTTAAATCTAAAAATACAAGACTAAGTGAACAACGTTTGAGTAGTGTACAACGTTGTAGCAAGTACTCTAATTGTTATAATGTATATCGATTAGCTATATTATTTTTTACAAATTTTCACAAAAATAAGTTAGTTGGTTCGAAAAGGGTAATTATCGTAGTTGTTCTTCGAATATCTTGACAATAAAAATTTAAAAATTCAAATCAATTTTGAAATGGAAATTGTATGACTTTTAGACTGTATAATAATGGCAATAATGTCCATTTTATCATGTATTATCTGGACTATATTTATTTGATGAGTTCTTTAACCGTCAACTCTATTTCAGGGAACACAAAGTGTACATTTAACTCCAATTATTTCAAGAAAAATCCAAAATTTCCTTTTCTATTTCGATTTTTAATATAAAAAAATGTTTAGGGTTTTTATCCAAAAATTATCCCAATAAATATCCCTTGAATCTATATTACATGATTATATTTGGTATTATTTTGAATTCTTTTTGTTTTTTCTGGTTTTTCTAATATAGCCGTTCTGTAAATTATGTAACTTTATTTGATACTACACTTTTGTTTATTAATATAGCCACATATTATTTTTTGGATTTTTCCTACATTTTATAAGGCAGGTAAAACTTATGACCAATGTTTTGCCTTTGTCTTGACATAAAACATTTAATTGTCTATTTAAGAATATTTTGTTTCAAATCAGGTAACATATTTATAAATGTTTTCTAAAACTCAATTACTAAATAACATAATGCATTGTGTCAGTTTTTTATTTGTAACGAAAACAAAATTGTTGAATAAAGCCAGTCTTAAATTACTTTTGTATTTATGTTATCAACATATAATATAAAATATAATATTTGTACTATTATACTTCTTTTTAAATAGATCATATCCATAATTAATTGGGGATGATCTATTGGGTATATTAATTAATTATTATTTACTTTAATAAAAAAATACATGATTTGAAATAATATTTTAAACGAAGAATAAAAATAAGCAATAATAAACTGTTTTAAATAATTTTGTATAAAACTATATGGCGGAATCTGTCATCTATATCCCGTTTCTTGATAATACTATTCAATTAATTATGTTTTTTCATTTACTAACAACAAATGGTGATAATTCGGGAAAACGCGTTCTCTAACTTATTTATGAAAAATAACGGACGACACATGCGTTTTTGAAAGAGAACAACAAAAAGCGAAAAGGAGTATCTTATGTGAAGAAATAATTTCAGAAACTAGTATCCAAAACCATTAATAAATAGAATATGATAAAAAGAATAAGAACCCACTTAGAAAAAACAAGAGAAATTGGGGTAACACGTTTTTATGAACGAGAGTGTTTAAGTTAGTTGATGAGGCGAGCAAAAAAAGTTCGAAACATTCATAAGAGTTCAGCTCTGAAAAAACAACTCGATGTCAGAGAAGAGTGTAATGCCATACCCACCTATCCAACACAGAAAGGTTGTCCACAAGAAAACACGAAAAGCAGTCTCCTTCCAAGCAGACCTTCAAAATGTCCTTATCATGCTTCTCTCAAAACACGCTGACATCTACATCGGAAAAACCTCAAAAAAAGCAAAGCTCACAACCCAATTCCACAAAATCAAATCGATCAAAATCAATGATGAAGTTCTTGATGTGGTTAAGTTCATCAAGAAGCGGTGTGACGCTCTCACCGCTATCATGTGCGATGAAGGCGTCAAAATAGAAACAGTAAAACGAAGAATGCAACCTGCAAAACGGATGGAGGCGTTCCACCTTTTAGAGGACTTTGTTGCAGAGTTTGGGTATATTGTCATCAATGCGAAAGACGAAAGTGATGGTATTGTCGGCGATGCAAAAATCATTTCGGCAGAAACAGGGAAAGTCCTTTACGAGACAACTGAAATTAAGGAGCTAGGCACTAAAGCCAGCCGATATATCTCTTCTATCGTCTCCCTTGAAAACGAGGTATTGATTAAAAATATGACGAACTTCATGTAAATATTGTTATAGTCCTCTCATTTTCATTTCAGCTTTTTACAACACATCGTGTTAACAACACTTTATTACTGGAATTACTATGTTAAAACCACCCAGTAAACCATGATTTTATTTTTTTATTGAAACCTGGGTTTGTAATGTTTTAATTGATGGAAATTTATCGCTTATGTGATTCTTTTATCTAAAATAAAAATGAATTAAAAATTCACTCCGAATAATTGAATTTTTCTTTCATGGTTTACAAATATTTAATTCAATTGCATCACTATTTTGCCAATTTATACTGCTAACAAGACCGGATTGCACTTTAAAACGAATTGATAAAAGCAAACCCATAAGTATGGTCATTGATCTTTCATGTCTTTTTTATTTTTATGGTGTAAAATTTTTTTTTCTTTTAACCATACGATGGTTAGACAAAAGTTTTATGAAAACCATTATCATTAATAATAAATATAATTAAAATTGATTTAATGGTTTTTTTGTCTAACCATGACCATACTTATTGTGGTTAAAATTTATATGTGTGATTGTGTTTTATAAACACTTTTAAAACAATTTAATAAAATATTTCAACCAAAAAAGAAAAAACATTGCTTTCAATTTAAAACATTTTATATAACTTGGTTAGTTGAATTCCGTTTGTTTTTTTTATAAAATAATGATTGAATAAGAATTGTTATAATAAACAAAATTTGGAATTAGGAACAATAAACATAAATAACGGCCAATGAAAAGTTATTCTTGTTGCTAAACATGATTATTACTAAACTTTGCTAAACAGTGTATTAGAATAAAATAATTTTATTACTTTTAAGATTTTTTTGTAAATTTTATATAACACGACATAATATCAAATGTTAAATCTATTTTATCTTTTAAATAAATAGAAATAGAAATAACAAACCATTTTTAAACTTGTTATGTTTTTAATTTAATCAAAAAAATCAAAACATTTCACACTTAGACTTGAACACAATTGGTGAGTGTATTTGATACGAAACTAAACACATTTAATATAAATAAATAAAAATTCAAAAGATCTTCGCTAACTCATTTCCAGCCTTTCTGATGTCAAACAAATGTCGAACCGTTTGCCTGCCATGTGGACAATGCCAAGGCTTGTTCAATGTCGTGAGATTCAATAATATCCTTCTCATCTGGTCTCTTGTGAGGGTGTCACTGACCATAATACTCATCCGACACGCTTCTGTCGCAAAGATTTTGTGTTTTCTTTTCACCATGCCGGATTCGTCTTGGCATTGCCTCAACTGTGTGATCAACTCAAGAAACTCTTTCGCTCCAAAACACACTTTTCTATTCGTCAATCGTGTTACTCTTTTTAAGACATTAAACAAACTTCCTTGAATACACTTTCGAAAGCAACACACGCTCAGTCGCTGGATTCTCTTCTTTATACAACACCTCAAACCCAAAATGTGGGAATATCCCAATGTTTTCCTCAACATACAACTCATCATCACTGCTCAGTTGCACTTTGATTGGCGCAATGAGTGACTGGACTTCCAGTTTGTCGTTTTTGAGAAGGGTCTCAAAATTGAAGATCTCATCTGCTGCGTGTTGGTCGATGATGTACAAGTCCTCGCCTTTCTTCCCGATGATAAACCCTTTGTTGAACTGCCCAATCACCTCAATTTGCGCCAGATCCATTTTTTGCAACGTTCTCTGTTTATTCAAAACAACATCGTCAACAACTTCGGGTCGGCTGATTGGAAAGTCTTTTCGCGTTTCAAGAAGGTGTTCAACAACAGCCGTTACCACTGCTTGGTCATAAAACATCTTGTTGCAAACAATCACTTCTTTCGACGTTTTCACAACAACACCAGAATCCTCACTTCCCTTGTCCACTTCTTCTAATGCTCTTTGAGAGGATCTTTCTTCTTTTGTTTCGTTCCTTTTCGGCATTGTCACACTCTTTTGAAGTTCATTTTCTTCAGAACGTTTCTCTTCGCTGTTTTGCTCTTTCATTTGATCGTCATCTTCTGCTTTGTGTTCTTCAATTTCCATTTTCTGCGGAACAACTACTGTCAAATTTGCACTGTTTTTATTCTTCAATGTAGTTCGCGTTTGAATGAGATGGCTATCCTCGCCGAGTCGTAATAACTCATCTTTCTCTTTCCACATCTCTTCCTTTGAAATTTCATTGTCAAATAACCTCCTTTGTACTTCACACCTCTTCGGAGAGTTTTCAGCTTCACTCACTTCTGAACTTTGACTCCTTGAACCGAACTTTCTAATCTTCATAATCGAATTCTCAATCGAATCATCGTCGTTTTTAATCGCTGATATTTCGTTCTCCATTTCATTCTTCAGGACTTGATTCCGTCTATTCATCTGTGTGAGGGTTTGACTCCTCTCATCCGTCTTAAAAAGTTTTGTTTTGATCACAACATTTTCCTTCTCTTTGTCTTCATCGTCTAAAATGTCCTCTTCGCTTGAAAATTGGTTGTCCGTATACGTGTGGATTTTCACATTTCTTTTAAGTGGTGTTGTAATGAGTGAAGGCTCTTCCTCAACTCTTTTTAAGACGTCGTCGTTGTCTATTTGGTTATCATCGGCGTACATTGGTTTGGGTTTCGCAGGTGCAAGTGAAAGACGTTTTTGTATCAAATTTTGTGTTGAAGGAGGAAGGGCACTCAAGTTGTATTCTTTCTTCACAACAAACCCACTTGGAGAGTCTGACAATTCCGAATGATCGACTATTCCAGAAAGTGAGACAGTAGGCATCGCCAACTCCATCTTCTCTATCGACCACACTTTCTCAAAGCACTTCTTCACCGCACTTAACACAACTTCTTCATTGCAAAATATAACAGACTTCTTGTTTGGTGTGACGTTGGGGTCATACTCGTCGACAACAATACTCATTATTACTGTTGGAAACTTCCGCTTAAAATTGGCACCAAGCGACCTCCACTGATTTGTGACGATTTGTTGCATCTTCTTGTGTTCAATTAGTCTGCGGTTCACAAAGAAAAACATCCGATCGCCTGTTGTGCGCCCTTTATCAGTAAATGTCGACGCCATTCCGACTATCCCAACACCATCCTCGTGGTAATCCAGGGGTATTGAAACATCCTTTGCGTCGCCGGAAAACATTGTATACAAATTCTCCTTCATCGATTTCCCATTGGATTGCAATAAAACAGCGCTCTTGTTGCTTGTTTTGTTTGTGAGGACTATTTTGATGTTTGTGAGAAGCAGCGCATAACTCTGAAGAAGGGTAACAACCTTTGCCATATCTTTGTTTTTCGATCTCATGAATTCCTCTCGTCGAATACGATTTTCAGCAAACAACTTCTTCACTACAACAGTCGTTCCCCTCTTACGCTGGACTGTTTTCGTTTGTCGCGTGACTAAATTGATTTGTGTCCCATCTGCTGTCCCATCACATGTCAAAACCTCAACCTCTGCCATAGCTGCAATACTGTACAACGCCTCTCCACGAAACCCAAAAGTGCCCACGTTCGATAATTCCTCGAAGTTTTGGAGTTTTGATGTGCAATGTCTTTGTCCAAGTAGTGGAATGCTGTTTGGAGGTATTCCGCAGCCATTGTCTTCAACTGTAATTTCATCGAGCCCACAATTCAGAAGGCGAACAAAGATGCTTGTCGCGCCGGAGTCCATTGCGTTCTCAAAGAGTTCTTTAACAACACACTCCAAGTCGACAACCACTTGGCCTGCACTCAATTTTTTGATTGTTTCCGAGTCTATCAAGTGGATTGTCGTCATGGTTCTATTCAAATAGTAAAAATCGCAGTTTTATCTTTTCTTGGGGTGTTTTGAGGTATTCTTCCCTTTTTACAAACAATTCGTTATACTATATGTTATAGTTGTTTTATTACTATTTTACTACGTGTATAGTTTCCAAAGAAATTGGTAGTTATTTGGACTAAAAATTACTAATTCGTCCTTCGATGCAACCAAACAAGAAAAAGCAATTCAATCAATATTTAGAGGAAATGATCTCCCCTAAATCGACATCTTTCTCGGAGTTGATGAACACGTCGAGTTGTTGTTTATCTAGTGCAAGTACCTTGATTCTTTGCGTATCATTGAATTGTAAACGGTCAACAAATTCTTGGAATATCTCGTGAAGCGTTTTGAGGTCTTCTTGTTCTTTGAAAAGTGTCGTGTTGATGTGGACAAATAACAAAGTCGCTGAGAAAATATCATTGATATTGATAAAGAACATCAACAATTCGAGAATGACCTCTTTGCGGCTTTTCAAACACGTTGTCATGAATTGGTGCTCAAGTGTTGTGTTATAGACCACTTGCATCATTTCCGCGATCTTCGCTTCTTCGACAGCAACGTCAAAAGCGTATTGCATATTTTCTCGTATTTCTTGTTGTGTCGCGTTGAATCGGCTCAAAAACTCCGCAGCAGTTCCAATCGCTTGTTTGCATTTGTTACGCACAACCAAGTACTTCAAGTCAAGCTTCAAAGTTTCCGTGTCGTCTGCAAAATTAATGAAATAATCGGTGTACTTCGATGGTGCGTTGAACAGGTGTGTGGTGTAATATTTGTACATCACTGGGATAATGTCCGTAACAAGTGCCATTCGAATATTTGTGTTCTTCCCAGTCTTTTCAAAGAAGAAGTTGTAGTTCCCAGAATCAAACGCTACAAGCAAATACGCTATTTCAGCGATCTCTGGAAGATCACTAAACCCCGGAATTTTGTTTCTATAATTCTCAAGTCCGTGTACTATGAACAAATAGTGCAAGTATAATTCAAGTGGTGGGTAGATCTTATGTGAGAACAAATGTACCATAACCAATTCAATGCTTACTGGGTATGAGTGCCCAGGCATCACCAAGTCGATCATCGGAGTAATAAGAGAGCCATCACATTGGATGACTTCTTTCTCCAAAAGGGCTGGCAAGTACTCGGTTAATGGCGTGAAATATCTGACGCAGTACAAATTGTTATCAAGCATCTCAAGTACGTCGCTTTCCGCATTAAGTCTCATCATCACTGTTTTCACAACAGCCAACTTTTCTTCAATTTCCTCCAACATGGTTTGGTTGACCAATTTATTCTTCATTATGTCACTCTCGAAAAATTCAGTCAGAGTTTTGTGATAATTAGTAAAGTAATCATAGATGGTTTCCGAAATGATGCTTTCAACATCGGTTGTGTTTTCAAATTCATTAACAAAGAGGTCGATGTTATTTGTATCAATCAGCATCTCAAGAGCTGTCGAGACAAAAAGTTGTTGATCATTCATTCGTGGCAAGTTAAAACCAAACTGGCACGCTTCCTTGTAAAACAACACAATTTGATCATTGGCCTTTCCAAGTATCAACACGGGAAGCAGCTTGACACATTGAACAAATCTTTCAAACTGATAAGACGTTGCCATAACATTGATCCACTCACCAGCACTCACTATGTTCACATAGTTGGGCGTTATAACACCTCCAACATCTCCAATGTAGCGCAAGTACATCTCACTCTCTTTTGTACCTTCCTTCTGGTCAATGCAGTTGATTGGTAAAGTCATTTTTATGAGTGTGTTGCTGTCGCTTATGATCTCTCCATGTGAATCAAAAACGTACTGTCTCACTTCGGCATTTGTTTTATCGAAAAGAAGTAAAGACGTGAGTGTTTCCTTAATTGTGACATGTGAATTTGCAGCCAACAGTCTGAATTTATCGAAAATCTGCAAGTTAACATATCCTATTTCATAGCTGTCGTTCATTGAAAAGAAGAATATTTCAGTTGTGTCATTACCGTAGACAACAACATTGACAAATTTTACTTGCGACTCGAAGTCAAAGAATATTTTCTGGACTGCGCCATGTCTCTCACTTGGGATTTTCATGGAGAACATGAGAATTGGGTTGTAGACTTGGTACCCAAAAAAGACCGAATCATTCCCTCCGACGGTGACAAACAGTTGGTCTTTCGCAAACTTCAATACGACCACCGTGGGTACAAAGTCATCCAAATAAAACACGTTGGGGTATGGCTTTCTTCCTGAATCAGAGACCTCGATATATGGTCTTGAATGTGCATCGACAAAAGCGGGTTTGTTAGTAAATGTTGGGTATGAGATATCAGTTGAAGAGACCAAATCGTTGTGCGATTCCATCTCAAAAACGTTCAATTTATTTTCAATAAATGTGGAGCTCTTTGGGAAAATTGAAATTCTCATCAATTTCAAAGAAAATGGTTTTGTGGAGACGACGAAGTAGAAAAACTCTTGGTTTTGTGGGATGAAAATGTCAGTAAAAACCTGGTCAATACCTTCGCATATGTATGTCTCCATCTCGCCATTTGGTAAATTGACTAAAACAAACGCGTCTTTCTGCACAACGATTAAACAACTTTTGAGAGGGTTGTCCACTGCTTTTATAGCCATGATGTCACCTTGAATTGTAAATTGGTTGATTTGTACTCGTGAGTCTTTCGAATACACTTGAATAGAATCTTTATCGACAGTATAGTATTCGTCTCCATTGTTACAGAAACCAGAAATGTTTGAAACGGGGTACTTTTCTATTTGGTGGTCAACGGGGTAGTAAGTCACTTTGTCTTTGTCGTTCATTTTATGACTTTTTAAGTTCTTGTTCGAATAGAATTTTATAGAAAAGAGATATTAAAAGACCCACTTAAGATATTTCATATCGGACCACCTCCAAAAAGTGAAAAACTTTTTTCTTTGTGAATTTTTTCACTTTTTCAAACCCTCATGAATAACATTTTAACGGAAATGTTATTGGATCTTGATAATAAAGCACTTTTGTATAAAACGATATGCCAAACACACCGATTCCACTGTATGTCCCAAGAGCTGCAAGGGTTTTTCCGCTGATGCAGGGTTATGTGACGTTTTCCGAGCGGACCCTGATATATCATTTTGATGGGAATAAATATTTTTTGCAATTACCGCGTCGGATTCTACAGATGTACCCCTTGAACGTCCCGTTTCATTTGAACTACGTTGTGATGGTCTTTTCAAATTCGATCACTATTAATCGACTTCTTCTGAAAGATAACGTCCTTGAAAACACAACGATTTATGTGCTCTCGACACTTGTCGACAACGTTCAGGACTTTTCCGTTTCAATTGTTAACGGCGTGTTACGATGCTTGTTATTGTACAACTATTCATTCCTCTTCGCTTTTGAAACAACACCAAATGTTTTGAGGAAGGAGAATTTACTCGAGAGCGAGACTGAGTACACCGCATCCAACAAGATCAAAGAAGACAAAACAAAAGGCACAACAAATCAAAAACCAAAGGAATCCCTTAAGACATCCCTCAGGTTCCTTCAAAAACGATTTGTCTGTGTAGCATCAAGTAAAGTCGAATACATCGGAAATACTGAGGGCGTATTCATCGTGTCAGACACAGCAGAATTGAAGGTCGTCAGCAAAGAGGTTCCCGTGAAAATCACGGCTGGGAGCGTCGTCTTTGGGAACCAAAACGCGAAGGATAATTTGGCGATTATAACGAAAAACGCAGTCATCTTTGGCGAAGTCAACGAGACGGGACTGAATGAAATAGCAAGGAAGGCTCTTACAAAACCCGTGAAATCATTGTGTTGTGGATGCTTTGAAAATACATTATTGGTTGCGTGCGGATTCCAAGACAAAACGATGTTATATAAATGGAAAACAACTGTCGCCGAAGAAGAATACCCCAACGGAAAGTTGACACTTGCATATTCATTCTCTTTAAACGAAGACAGTCTTATGCTTGTCGTCTCTGGCGAAAGCGTCTCGGGCATGTACGAACTACAACTTCAAAGAGATGAAAGTATTATGTTACCACTCCTCCCTATCTCAGACCGAACACTCAACTTGGCGTATGAAGAACAGAAAAAAGCGGAATTCACTAAAAAGTTGGTTGCTTACAAAGAAAACGAAAAGGCAAAAGCAGCAGAATACGTGAAAAAGAGTAAAGAGGAGTTTGGAGAAGGACTCCACCAATCCGTCGAATCCCTTAACTCAAGTTTGAGTCTTGACGAGCGTAGTGAGGAAGACAGACTTCTTAATGTTCAGTTGGAAGTGCCCGAGATCGAACAGTGTTACTTCGATATATTATCATCATATATGAAAGAGTACGAACAAATCAACCAATCTCTCGACGAAGCAACAAAATTGGTGAGTGGTATTAATGAGCTTTTCGGGAGGTTCGACGATTCCATGTCACAGTTTAACGCACTCCAGACAGTCCTTCAGTCAATTTGAAGTCATTTTGTGTTCTACATTTTTATGATTTGTTATTAGTTTTTTATTGGTTTTTTAGTAGTACCAAATACTTCACTCTTATACAATAGTAAACTATAATAAACCATATGCATTGCAGTTTATTATAGTTTATAATAAAATATAAATAATAGAAAGAATATTCAAATAGAACAATTAGTCGGACGGAGTTTTCTTAGTCCCCCGCTTGACAAAAAACTTCTTCTTGACCGCCCGCTTAAAATCAAGGAACTCGTTTTGAATGAAAGAAAAGTTTTGGAGAGCTGGGGATTGGACAACTGTTTGTCCCAGCCACTTTGTACTGATCAAGTTTTGCAACTTTTCAAAGACTTCGGAAGACACGAGTTTGTCGTCTAATATAAAAGTGGGTGCGGATCGCTTTTTATACTGCTTCTGCATGTAAGGGATCGCTTTTCCAAGTGTTGCGATCACCTTTCCTACAATGTTTTTGTCGAAGTAAATGTTTGCGGTGACTGGTATGTCGCAGAAACTGTTTTTGAAGAAATCGTAAGGAAGATCTTTGTGAACTTTCAATTTGACATAACACTTGGCATGATCGACCTCACTTGGATCAAAACAGGCACGGAACCCAAAGTAATCCAAATACACTTTGAACGCCGCCTTTCCCATCCCATTTGTGAGACCTTCCACTTGAACTTTCCTCTTTGTAAATAACACCTTCTTGTCTTCTAAAATGTCACAGACACTGACTACGTTGATCCAATACCCAACTGTCTTCAAGTTTGTGTTGTGGAGAGTCATCTCACACCCAGAAAGTGCAACATCCTCTTTGTCGTTCTTCAACACAAAATAAATACCATCGGCACAATTCACAGATATCGATAAGTCGTACACGATATTTTCATTCTCGTTGAGGTAATTGAGAAGTTGTAAAATATAAGAAAATGCCTCGTTCTTGCTTCTTTGTACAAAACTGATAATATCCTTTAACTTCTGAACTGGTTTTTTCATCACAAATTCCTCAATTTCTTTGTTGTTATGAATGAATTCGTTTATTGCTGTATGTGAGATGTGGAGCTTTGTTTTGTCAAGAAAAGTGGTCATAAAAGAAACAATAAGGGTGATAGTCTCCAATATGTTGAACTGATGCTGTTCTATCGAGGAAGTGGTGTTCACATAAACCAGTGCAGGTTCAATAGATGGGTCTTTTGTGAAATGGAGTTGGACTGCGGGTACTCGAATGATATAACTTGTTGGATTTGGTATTTTGTTCAGAACCACTTTAATTAACTCACTGTAATTGTTCAGGAGCGCTTTTAATTCGCCCATTCTGTCAACAAGAAGTGGACTTTGTATTTCGTGATACTCTATTCCACTCTCTTTGAGTAAATTAGAAGGTATAAATGGGTCTACATACATCGTCTGAGCACCATGTAAAACGTGGATCTCTGTGAAAGCTCTCATAATTTCTTGGTGTATTGATAATAAATCTTTTTCAGTGTTGTCTGTTGTTGGATGTTCCAATTGAGTATATTCGTTGAATTTGTCTTCTTTTTGTTGTTCCATAATTTTAGTTTCTATTGCTGAAGAGAGATGTGGCCATAGGTTTGTGTTTTGTTGCACAAAAGGAAGAAGCTGTGATATTTTCTTCATATCTTCATCAAGCACAGCGAGTCTCCTGAGGACTTCATCGACAGTCGGGCGCTTTGTTGGGTCCTCTTCTGTCATCTCGAGAATGAGTTCTTTGTACATTTGGTACTGGTTCTCTATTACGCCAGGTACCTTTCTATTGTTCTTTAAATTGTCGAGTGCAAAGATGAATTCGGACCGTGTTGCTGGTGACAAACACATTTCAAACAGAATGATTCCCAAACTGTAGACGTCGATTTTGTTGTCGTAATGTCCTGTTAATATCTCAGGAGCTGCATATCCAATGGTTCCAAGTATAGTACTTTTAGTATCTGAATCTCCTCGAGCCAATCCAAAGTCACCAATTTTCATCGTTTCACGTTCTCTCAAAATATTGCCCGGTTTCAAGTCGCCATGTGTGATCAGTTGTTTGTGAATGACTGAAACGCCGTTTGCTATTTGTTGGAAATAATTCAAAACCTTTGCTTTGCCTTCTTGTGTCCCGAAGTGGAGTTCACGATTCTTAATCATTTGGCTTAGATCACCACCAGAACAAAACTCCATCTGAATACAAACAGCAAACTTTGGAGCATTCCCATCTTCAATTTTAGTTTCGACGGTAGTGAGATTGATCTCCGAATTTGAAGCTTCGCTTGTGTCATTTTTGCTACTACTCGATTGGGGTTTAATCACATCGGTGCTGCTTATTCCACTACAATCGCCATATTGATTCTCATCTCCAGAACGTTTGCTAAAAGCCTCGATGCCATTCGAAATTTTGTCGTAACTTTTCGAGTCGTCAGTGGTACTGTCACAACAACTCGATTCTTCATCGTCACCAGTTCTGTCAAATTCATAGTCGGAATTACTCTCCGTCTCTTCGTCTCCTTTGGTAGAGGAGTCTCCCCAATCGACCGTGTCGGGGTCGACACAGTCGTCGCATGCAAAATCACCGAAAGAACCCATCTCGTCTTCGTCGCAAAAAGTGCTTCCATCGTCGATCTCTTCATTTTTCTTGGTTAGCAATTTTACATACTCGGACCCACTCAACTCTTCCAACCAAGTGTCATAATACCTCACCACATTCTTATTATTGTTAATACTCGCCAAGTTGCGGACTTCTCCTTTCACGTCTTCCATATTGACTGTCCCTGACACAATTAATACCTTGATTGCGTACTTCCTCATCGTTAAATAATTCTTTTGTCGTCGATACAAACTTCTTATCGTCTTTTCTAATACCACTGTAGACCTTTCCATAGGCTCCACTTCCTACCAACTTAATCTCTGCAAAGTATTTGTTCAAAAATGAGGGTGTTTCTTCTTCCATCTGTTATTTAGTTTTCTTTTTATTACAGTCCAAACTTTGACTTCAATTCCACTGATCTGACATTAACATTCATTTTATTGTTATATCATAATTTGACTTATTTTATTAAAATAATATTAGTATTATTATGTAGATAAAATCTCATTTAATGTATTATATAGAAATGATACAGTTTAAATTGTTATTGAATAATTTGTTAAAACTTTAATTAATAGTAATAATACAATATTTAACTGTTTACCTCATAGTGTTTGTGATATGTCTCAAGATTCATACTTTTTAATTTAACCCAAACCAATATTTTAAAATCAAATCGCAATGAGCCTTGACGAGTATGAGATACTTGAAGTTGAAGGAAGAAAATATCGTGTGAGAAGAAAAGTCGAGCAACACGTATCACAATCTGTCGAACCACAACAACCCACTCTCACATTCGACGACGAACCCGCTTGCCAAATTTCGATTCCTTTAGATCTTGCTGGACAAGCTGTGGGTTTGTTTCGTTTATTAAATAGAAGTCGAATGTACTCTTATACTTGTACAACAACTTATCGATAGAATGCTTCGAAAAGGCACAGTTCACAAACAGAACGACGGACTGCCACGTTTATCTTTCAATACCATCAAGTCTTCACCCACAGATCATTGGAAAGTCTGGACAAAACGTCCAACCTATTAAAGAAGAATGTCAATGTAGAATTTCATTTGGGAGTGAGGAAGATAATGACTTGGTCAGAGTCGAAGGAACCGACGAGAAGTTGGTGAAGGAGGCTTTGAAGAGACTTGAAGCCATAACTATCCAAGCATTCGACATTGTCAGAAAAACACATTTCATATACCTCCCCTTTAAGTCACACGACTTGTTGAAACAAATCGAGAACTTCCAGGAAGTCTTAGTAAAAACAGAGAATTTGAACCCAACATACCTTCAACGACCAGAAGCTCTTCATCTGACACTTCAAACGTTGGACATTGCAACAGAAGACCAACTGAATGTTGCCAAAAAACTATTAGACTCGATGTCAGACAGAATCTATGAGATTCTCAAATCACAGCCACTCATCTTCGACTTCTCTGGTATTGGAATATTCGGGACGTCAAAGAACGCACGGGTGATGTTTGTTAAGGCAAAGCCAAACAACCCCGAAGCAATGGATTTGATTGTCGAAGAGATTAAAAAGGTCTTTGGGAAGTTGTACAAGTTCCCTGAGGAGTTGAACATTCACTTAACTATTTACAACACAAACAAACTCAAAGATGGACAACAAATCACTTTTAATGCCGAAGAAATATTGAACAAATACAGTGGGAAAGGGTTTGGGAAGTATCGAGCAGAGACCATCGAGTTGGCTTCGATGACCAACAAAATGTTTAAGACGAAATTCCAACTTTTTAACTCAATTCCTTTGCCTTAATTTTTTCTGTTAAAACCTTAGATAAATCGGGTATCATGTAAGAAATAGATTGTTTAAGATAATTTAGAAATTAAAAAGGAATAATAAAAAAGGAAACAAAACTAACAAAAAGCTTATTGTGTTTGGACCTGAGTGTTGTCATAGTTGTTGTAATACTCATTAATACCATCGACAAGAGATTGGATAGTTTGTTCTTGAACTTCGAGTCTTGAATACAGCTTCTTGACCAAATGTTGTAACTCCTCGATTTTATGTTCCTGTTCTGCTATTTTAGTTTCATTGTCTTCATCCTTTTTAGATTTTCTTGGTGGTGGTACTGTTGGTCTTTCTCCATCTGTTTTATTAGTAAGTTTATCTAAGTCTTGTTGCCTCAAAAGTGGGATTTGGATAATTTCCTGTTCTGGTTGTTGTGGATGCATCAGACTAGCTGGCGGTTCTTTTGGTTTAGCGTTCCATGATTTTCTATGGCCGTCAACAAGTTCTGGTGATTTTGGAGGTCTTGGGGCTTGGAAAGATGGACGGGGTGGGTTAGTTGTTGGTTTAGAGTTTTGTTGTTCAGCAACTTGTCCAACTGCATTTGCTTTTTCGAGTTTCTTTCTAACGACATCAGCCCCATCGACTGTCGACTCCATCAATGGGTTTCTACCGAAGTGGAAAATAGCGGATTGCCGTGGTTTACCAGCAGCAAGTCGCTTCTGTCGTTCTTGGACTTCCTTTTGAATTTCTTCAGTCACCTTTTCGTAGGGAGCTGCTGGGTGTGGGATAACAGCTGGATATGGTGGAGGGGTGACTCCAAGCTGGACATTGTTTTGTGCGATATTTGAGAATATGAAGGAGTATGATGATACTAATGTTGCAAAGGCATCAATGACTAATTTGGTGTTTTCCATTTCTTTCATTGCATCTTGTGGAGGAGCTCGACAAACAGTTGGCCCCAAGCAAGTACCAATATTGGTTGGATTCATCTGATTTTCAGAAGCGTTCTGTGCAATCTCGTTACACAGATACAACAAGTACCACAATGTATTTTGATTGACTTCAGGAAGGCGTTCGACTAATTTCTTAGCTTCAGCTTCTTTGTTCTTTCCTCCAAGTCTTCCAATAACAACAAAATCGTTGTAAAAATTGAAGGGGATAAGTGGGTTTGGGAGTTCTCTTAAATATTCTTTGATAATGGACGCTGCTATTTCTGATGATTTGAACTCGGGTGTTTGGATGTCTTGATCCCCATCAAAGATTTGTCTGACTCGACCAGTGTCTTTGTATGAAGCACTTGTTCGAAATATCCCGACCGTCAAATACCCTTTGGTGTTCATCAAATACTCAATTGCCCTGTATATCGGGAGGGGGAATCTCCACCCAGACTTACTCACTGCACAAGCAAGGGGATACTTATAAGTCCCATATACCTTCATAAGTATGGGGAGGGTACTCATCCAATCATCGTACTCACTTTGCGACGGACACACAAAAGTGTACACCTTGTCGTAAAATATTTCAAAGGACAGTTTCTCCTTTTCTTTGGTGATATTTTTAGTACCTTTGTTAACTTTGGAGTTGAATATACCAATGGAAAGATCTATTTGGAAACGTGGTTTGGAGCTTGCTTCAATTAGATAGAGGGTGTTGCTCTTCGAAGTCACAATTTTAATTTCACGCATCTCACATTTCTTCCCATAATACACTTCGACAGTGCCACTTGTCTTATTCCTACACCTCAGAAATGTTTAGAAACGACTAAAAAAACAAACATAATTTCTGTTTTTAAGTTCCTAGATTGTCACTCATCTAAATTATACATCTTCCTTTTATTTCTATTCCTCATTTTCATCATTTCATAATATCAAATAATGTTTACTGATTTATTTGCCAAACTATCGGGGTTTTATAAGAAAAATGAAAAAAGTTTGATGTATATTTTGATTCAATTTATAATAGATGATATTATAATTGTGGGTTAAATAACGGGATAATAAGCTTTTAAAATACACTGATTTCACTTAATTGTTTACACGACTGAAATTACTTTTTAAAAAAATTTTTTGTCAGTAGTGTATTACTCATTTTTAAATTATTTACTATTTTATTATAATTAAATTTATTGTCAGCCAAAGCACAAATTGCCAAATGCCAACTGATTTATCATTTTTGGCACTACTCTTCAGTTTATTCAAAAAAAACATATTGAATAGTAAATTGTATTATATTTTAATTAGTTATTTCTATTGAAAAAAACAAACACCCACAAATACTAAAAAGATAATTAACTAAAAAATTGTTTTCGCAATAAAAGATATACAATGATGTATTTAATAATGATTTGACACTAAATAACATTTTGTAACAAATCAAGTAATGTACTTAATATATATAATATTTTAACTAGTAAGTTATTCTTCAATAGTATTTAATCCTCTA
>NW_004443648.1:48031-56435 GCF_000330505.1 Entamoeba invadens IP1 | reverse complement strand
ATTTTTTAATTATAATTATAGTAAATGGGCGTTTGGGATAATATTAGGTGTGGTTCCCGAATTCAAGAAATGCTGAAAATTCACCTCGAGTCAGTGGAAACCAAGTGAGACGGAGCATTGAAAAGAAGGCTCTGAAGGCCGCACTCAAACAGTCTGTTTGTGCACCGTTTCACCCACTTTCCAAGTCCTCCCTTGGCGCGGATCCCCCCTGACCCCCCCCCGCAAGCGGGGGGGAACCACATCCGCGTCCACACAGTACGGACAGGGAAAGTGGGTGACATGGGGACGCACAAACAGTGGCTGAAAAATGGACTTCCTTCAAAAAACACTCGCGGCAAATATTTTATTTTGGTAAACGGGGTGAGGGTGGGAAAGGTCTGCCCCAAATAATGAAAGGGGGTGTTGTCCAATTTTTAAATAATTTTTAAATGTTTTGAAACAAAAATTATGGGATAATTAAATAAAATAACTTTAACAAAATATACTATTTATTACTGTTTTTTTTATTATTTAAATAATAAAGTAAGTTATAAACAATAATACAATAAAGTATTTACTTGTTATAGTATAATAAATTATTATATAATATAATATAAAATTAAATGATTTCATCATAGTTTTACAATTATTTTTAGTAAAATATAGTTAATTTAAATGGTTTTAAAAATAAAGAAAAAGCGAAAAGAATAAAACTAGAAAAACAACTTTGAAATGTCTCAGGGGAATGTCCAACCCACGAACATGAAGACTAAACAAGAGATGGAAGAGGTACAACAATCTACAACAAACACTTTTTTGTTACTTCAAAGATTGTGTGGCATATACAAGTCGTTTTGTAACACGTGTACACAATACCAACAAAAACAGAATGATCTCTTAAAAGCAACAGACGTGTTTTCTTTGTCATTGGAATCCCTTGGAGACACTTCTCTCTCAACAAAACCCAACGAACAACTTCACCCGGATATCAACGCGGGTATAACAAATGTCATTACTGTTTTAAGTGTGTGGAAGGACGGCATCAACGGGATGATGACTGAAGTTGGCAATTTAGTAGCATCTGTGCAGCACGACTTAACAATTTTGAACAAAAAAATCGACGAACAACAAAAAGACTTGAAAATGGTTAAAGCAAAGAGGCAGGAAGAGGTTAAGAAGGTCCACAAAAACGTCGAGAGTATTGCCAAAAACCAAAAAACTGATCCGAACCCCGAGTCGTTGGCGGAGGCAATGAAGGCTGTATCTGTATGTGAAAGTGAAGGCCAAACTGAGGAAATGGGTGCGTTGGAAAAGGCGTTGATATTATATCGGTACACGTATATTGACTTGTTTGCCAAATTGAAAATGATGTTTGTGGCAAAGTTAGAAGGAGACATGAAGTCGCAAGACATCTTGAAAGTTGGGTTGGAGTGCACTGAAAAGTCGATCAGAGTTGCGAAACAAATACCTCCTAACTACAGAAACCAAGTCTCTTTCCAAACCCAATTAATGATTAACACGGCATGGCTGTCACCACAACTCAGAGACGTTTTAAAGAGAGCCGGGTTCAAACCAAGCTACTTGTCAAATCCAGTGTGGGTCGAGACACTTATGGATACGGTCAGACTCGCCGTGAAGCAAGGAAAGGTCCCTAAAATATTGTTACAACAACTTGAAGAGTCACAAACAACAAAAACCAACAAAAGTGCAAGCGACGAAAAAGAACAAAAACAAAAGAGGCAAAAGATTGAGAAACCAAAGGCACCAAATAACACAGAAACAAAAGAAAAAGAAAAAAAGATTCCATCACAAGATATCAAAAAAGAAAGCAAACCAAATACTCAAATCGTTGAAACAAAAAAGGAAGAACCAAAGAAAACTGAACCAAAGATTGAACAAAAATCACAAACCACTGACTTTGTGTTCCACTTTGGAAGAAAATCAAATGTTAAGAAACCCGAACCAAAAAATGAATCATTAAAACAAGAACCACGAAAGGACGAACCGAAAAAAGAAGAACCAAAAAAGGTTGAACCTCCTCAATTGATACCAAAAAAAGAAGAACTTCAAAAACATGTCGAAGTAAAAAAAGAAGAACAAAATAAGGTTCAACCAAAAGTGGAAAAAGCAAAGGAAATTATAACTAAAGAAAAAATCCCTCCTACTAAAACTCCTCCTCCCCCTCCAAGTACAAAACCACCCCCTATTAATTCTTTAAAGACACAAACAAGACCGACACATAAAGTTTCTCAATCAATTGACACCACAAAATCTAAAAGAAAGTGCGTCAACTATAAAGGTCCTATCGATACATCGACAACAACAGAACGTACATCAATACAACCACCTCAACTCACAAAACAGGCTTCAAATCCAAACTTACTCGAACCGCCTCAAAATTTGAAACCACCTACGTTCGACACACCAAAGAATGCAACAACAACAACACAGAGCACTGGAAGACAGGATTTACTCAGCGATATCAGAAAGGGGACAACCCTTAAACCCCCAACAATAACAAATGATAATACAGTCACTGATGATCAGTACGACGACTTATCTATGATGCTCAAGAAAGTGATTGACGCAAGAAGAGACGACATTTGCCCGAACGAAGAAGAGGAAGACTCTGACGAGTGGAGTTCGTAACGTATGTATTTCAGCACCAAGTTATTTAATTATTTTAGGTACATTTCATTGGTTATGAGAGGTAAAATGCTTAAGATATAATCGCACATAAATTAAAAATTCAGTCATGTTAGTCGAAGAGTAAAATTATAGAAGAGTACGTCTTCACCGTCTTCATAGTATCAGTTAAAGCCATAATATCGCCATTCTCGTTGATGATGTTTGGTGAATGAAGGCCTTCTTTGTGACCATTCTTCAAGTCGAAACGAGTGCAAATGAAGTCGATTGTCTCCAAAACTGTCCAATCGAAGTTCACCCAAATTGCCTCGCTCCTCGAAGGAAGAATCACTTCTAAATACCGTCGCTTCGCAATTGGAATTGTTTGAACGCCTACTGCAAATTTTGAGATGAATCGGATCCGTTTTGCTCGTTCATCACCAGGAGCACTTTGACGTTGTTGTGGTGGTTGAACTACTGGTGGAGCTGATGAAGGCTTGGGGTGTTTGATTGTGGAGACCAGAGAGGTGCACTTATGTGAGAGTTGATTTCGGTGTTCAACACAAAACGATCGGTGGCAGTCAGGACACTCAATCTTGACGGGGCCTTTCTTGTGGCAAAATGCGCACTCGTTTGTATTGACCTTTGTAATGGGTCCACTTGTTTGGTGGAATTTTGTTAGCTCTTCCTGCTCGGCTTTGCAGTCGTGTTGTGTGATACACCTCTTACAAAATGGTTTATGGCAGTAATGACAATTGTAGGGTAAAAAGTCGACCAAATGACATTTATCACAAGGAGTTCCGATGTCCAGTGTTTGTTGTGACTTCTCCATATTTTTTATTGTATGAATTATTTAGTGTGGTGTTTTATCACATCCTTCTAATTTAGTGAATCCAACACAATGGTAGTGGTGATATACTTCAACACTTTTCTTATTGAATTTATTTATTAATAGTTTTACAATTATTAAATGTAAGTGATATATTTTTGTTTTGTTTTTATTAATAGTATATTGAAATTAAAAAATAATTCAAATATAACCAAACACATTTATTTTCATGAAAACATCAAGAGACACCAATTTGATAATAAAAAATAGAAAAAGACTCTTATTTATCTGACTGTTCCATCAACAATCTCATCAACTGTGATGACATTGTCAGAATCCTTGACAACAAATGGCGTTTCTTTGGTCAAGACAACGCCACCCTTCAATGACAATTTTGACTCTGCAACCAAGTCGATCGAAATTGGCTTAGCACCAATAGTGACCTTTTCTCCTTTTGGCACAACAGCAGTTCCAACCTTGGCGTCTTCTTTTGGATGGCAGAATTTGACCATCTTTCCGTCAAGAGACGTAGCAGCCAAAATCATTCCTTCTGATGGGACACCTCTCAACTTTGATGGCTTCAAATTGCAAACAAATGATGCCTTTTTCCCTTGGAGTTCCTCTGGTTTGTAGTGCTCAGCAAGACCAGCAACAACACTTCTGACATTCTCTTCTCCGACATTCACTTTAAGGCACAACAAGTGCTCTGATGATGGGTGTGGGCCAGCTTCGACGATTTCGCCAACACGGATATCAAGTCTAAATCCGTCGAGGACTTCTGGCTTTGGTTGTGGTTTCTTGACCTTTTCCCTCTTCTCTCCTTTCTTACCAGCTCCCTGTGACGCATTAAGCTCTTGTTCGATCTCAGCGTCCTCCTTCTTTTCTCTCTCCTTCTTCTCGGCGTCGTTTTCTGGTCTCATTGTTGGGAACAAAATGACTTCCTTGATATTGTCAACATCGGCAAGCAACATGGAAAGTCTGTCAATTCCAAGACCCCATCCACCAGTTGGAGGAAGGCCGTGCTCAATAGCGTCCAAGAATACTTCATCAACAAGTTGTGCTTCATCATCTCCAGCGGCTTTGTCCTTGGCCTGCTGCTCGAAATTGTTTCTCTGGACAATTGGGTTGTTTAACTCAGTGTAAGCATTGGCAATTTCTCTCTTCAAGATGAAGAGCTCGAATCTTTCGGTCATTTCAGCTTTAGATCGGTGATATTTAGCCAATGGACTCATCATCTGTGGTTGGTCAATAACAAAGGTTGGTTGGACCAATTGTTCTTCAATTAAGTCACCAAAGAGTTTGTCCATAACACGAGAAGCAGTTTGTGGTTCTGGGCAGATGGCGTTGTACTTGATCGACATCTTCTTAAGGAAGTCAAGAGCCTCTTTCGATGTGAGGGGGCGTGGGATCTTCTCGCCAAATTTCTCTTCAAGAGCGTCCACATAAGAGAGTCTCTTGAATGGACCAGTGAAATCAATGACCATCTTCTTCTCTGTGACCATCTCGCTGAACAACTTCTTCATGACTTTCTCGTTGTTTCCGTCATAGTAGAGTCCTTGGTCCAAGCAGTGCTTTTCAATGACCTTAGAGCATTCCTTTGAGTCGAATGGTCTTGGGATCTTTTCGCCAAGAACTTTTTCTAACATTTCGATGTCCTTTTCTGAAGTAATGTCCATGTTTCTGTCTTTAATCTCAAGCTTAGTTGAGCCACCAGTGATATCCTTGACCATTCCTCCAAGGAGTTCTTCAGTCATAGTCATCAAGTCGTTATAGTCGGCGTATGCCATATAAAACTCACAGGTGGTGAACTCTGGATTGTGGGTCTGATCAATACCCTCGTTTCTGAAGAGTCTTCCGATTTCATAGACTCTGTTGATGCCACCGACAACCAACTCTTTCAAGTACAATTCTGGAGCAATTCTCATGTACATTTGGATATCCAATTGGTTGTGGTGTGTAATAAATGGCTTAGCAGTAGCTCCACCTGGGATGGTATTCAAAATTGGGGTTTCGACTTCCAAGAATCCGAGGTTGTCCAAGTATCTTCTAACACCCTTGACGACTTTGGATCTGATGTAGAAATTCTTGACGGAGTCTGGGTTCACAATCATGTCCAAGTATCTCTTTCTGAATCGGGTTTCTTCATCACCAAGTCCGTAGTGTTTTGATGGCAACATGTGCATACATGGTGAGAGAATAGTTGCATTCGTTGGGACAATAGAAAGTTCGCCGGTTTTGGTACGTGTGGGGTGTCCAACAACACCAATGTAGTCACCTCTATAAACCATCTTGGTGAATGAAGTAAACTCCTCTTTGCTGGTGTACATTGACATATTCAACATGACTTGGAGCTTTGTTTGGGAATCGAACAAGTCGATGAACATTAAAGCAGCTGAGGAAGATCGTTTTGTCATAACACGACCAGCAACAGCAACGACATCCTCACTGTTCTGAGTCTTCTCGAGTGATGCGTACTTCTTGACAAACTCTGGGATGGTGATTGTCACCTGGAATTTGTGTGGCCATGGGTTCTTGCCGCTTTTCTCATATTCCTCAATTTGAGTCAATCTCTGTTGAAAGACTTTCTTTGCCATTGATCTGTTTTTGTAGTGAAAATTCCTTTTATACAAAATTAGGGTTTGTCGTGCTAAGAGTTGCACCAATTGTATTTTTTCTAGAAAATGTGGCTTTATAAACTAATGATGTTAGTTTCCTCTGATTGTTTGAAGGGCATTTATGAAGAAAAACATCCATTATAAAAACCTCAAGTCATATTCCTTAAAGTACTATACATATTAGTTTTTATTTTAATTCGATAACTTTTGTTTTTCTGCATCTATTTTCTATATATAGAAGTCTTAGGTGTGCACATACAAACGTTTTTATGGCAGGATATGAAGAGAAAAAAAGTATAAAAGTGCCTTAATAACACGGGATGTGAGGGTGAATAAATAGTAATTAAGTTCAATTAAATTGAAGAATGATAAGCCTCTTTATATCGAAAAACTTGTTGTTGTCGTTCACAAGAACTCGGCACCCAATTGGCGGCAAGTTGGTATAGCCATTGATGATGGATTCATACACAAAAACTTTTGAATCACAAGTCACACCAAAGGCTGACTGAACGTTAAAGACGTTTCTACAGTCACTGCTGTCGTAAACATGTAGAACATCACCATTGGTGTCTTTTACGGGGAACTTTGTGGGTGGGATGTTATGTGGATTTTTGAGTGTAAAAACAAAGTGCTTTGGGTCGTCCTTTGATGAAATCAATTTGTCGGGAGGTGGGATGATCCCGTGGAAAGAACCGAAAACATTTCCTCTTGTATCCTCAACGAGAAACACAATGTTCGTTTTACCTGTTATTTTGCTGTCAACACCACGTGCTGTCAACTCATCATTTTCACTGTCAAATATTGTCGTGCACTGAGAAAGGCCAGTCCAACTTTTTAAGATATCGTTGTTTTCATTTTGCATTGATTTTTTAGTTTCACCAATCTATTATTTAATCCAATTATAACAATTAATTCAACATTATAATAATTCAACATTTTAATAACAACCACTTGACTTATAAAATACAAATTTATTAGATTTTTATTTGTTAAACTCGATGATTTATTGAATCAATTCACAAATTTAGCCGGCAATAAGATTGTTATGTTGATAGAATGTACGGTTTTAATGATTTAATTAATATGAGTAATTTTTATTTGATTTTAGTAATATTAAAACGTTGTTGATTGCTTATTTGTCGTATTGATCATTTGTAAATAGTATTTATTATTATATCATTTTCGCAAAGACAGTCCATTGTATTCATATGAAAATACATACAATTTCGAGTAGAGCTAAAATATACAATTTCTTTCTACCATTATAAATAATTATTTTCATAATTTGTTATCTTGTTTTTATAGCAAATAATAATTTTTATAACAAGATGATAATTTACTGTTAATTTGTATCTTTTGATTATTATATTTCAATACTTATGAAAATCGAGTCTTGTCTAACAATAATTGCTTTTTGAATGATTCAATAACAGTTTAAATTTGGATAACTAAATTGTGTTTTGCGAAATTAAATTTGCAAAACAATAAAATATTAATTGTCAATTTTATTATCTTATTGTTATACAACATTTTTATTTATTTGTCTTAAATGACAGTTATCAAAAATGATCCCAGTCAAAGAAATGATTGTTGTCATTTAGTGCAATAATATCGAAATAAAAAATACGCAATCTATACAAAATGTTTAAGGACTATAAACAATTACAAAAATTAGGCATAAAAAATTTTTGACAATTTGAATGATTTATAAATAAAACCGCACAAAACTTTAAATATCTTTTTATTAAGATTTTACAAAAGATAATTCACTATACAATTATATTGTCCTTTTTTTAAACCAGTTTGAAAATCTCAGAAGATTCATTGTCAACAATGATAATCTTATCACCTGGGATAGCAAAAATTTATCAACTCATAATTTAATACAAATCTTATTGTATTCAAATGATCATTTTTGACAATCGACAAAAATGTTTGGATATTTAATTTTTAAAACATGATAAGAGCAATAAAAATTGTTGTAAAATTAAGTTTTTCTTCATAGGATTAGTTTGTAAACGTATTTTTTTAAACATAATGGCTTTTTTGAGTGAACGATGAGTATTAAACAAAATGTGAAAAAAACAGAAAATATAAAATGGATTTTTTAAATTAGTTTCCTGAAATATTCCATATATTGGGTTTAATAATTAAGGGATACTAAATGAGATTAGACGATGTGAAAAAACGAACTATGGAAATCCGAAATTAAGAATTAAAAAAAATATTAAATAATGATATGATATAAGAAATAATATAATTAAACAAATTATGTTTTATAGTAAATATGAATTGCAAACGATTGATACAAAAAAAGTTTGATATATAAAAATAGAAAACAATTGAAAAAAACGTT
>NW_004443648.1:45198-47931 GCF_000330505.1 Entamoeba invadens IP1 | reverse complement strand
ATTTTGTATTGGACCCGATTTTTTTCGCAGTATTCAAGACATTAATCTACAAAATTATTTGAATATAAAAATAAGGACTCGAACATGCTCTACCCATAAATGTGGTGTTACAAAAAAAGGCTTTTTACACAAAAACACGAGGAAAAAACAATGAAAAAGATGGAAAACTGGCATAAACGAAAAAGAAAAACTCTTTTTACATTTTTGAGAAACATATATTGTTACAATATTTCGGTTTTGAGCTATTTTACAGTGTTACTACACCGAAAAAGTAGGACAATTGGGAGTTCCCTGAAAGCTCAATAAATACTATAAAAATGTGGTCTTTTAAAAAGAACTTTGAACTATTGGGAACAAATGATGATGTCTCGAGATGATTTGAACGTCGCACTTCCACCAAAGACTCTACCAGTCCTTTCTCGCTGTGTCTCACAATTTATTGAAAGAAAACCATTTGATTTTGAAGGAGATATGGAGGTTGATGATGAAATTATCTCTATTCTGACGCACACCCCATGTTCTCACCTTGTCCAATGCGTGGAGGATGATGTCCTTGACGTTGACACCGACACAACTGCTATGATTTTCAAAGAGAAGCCAGTAATCCAAAACTCAAAAAACCCATGCCCACCCAAAGCCATCAGTGCTTTTAAAAAAATCAACTGCTTTAATTAAATGTATGTAGCTTATTGTTGTAACTCACGAACGTAATAATATTGTTATTTAAATGAAAGATCGTTCTAATCTTTGACTGAGAAACTCCCAAATGGCAATACTATATATTTTATAAAAAAGGTCTTCACTTCCATACAAAAACAAGAAATTTTATATTATTAGAGCTTATCTCAAATCAATTAATTATGTAAATAATAAAAAAAATGAAAACAATTTTGAATAAGATGATAGTGTAAAAGCACCTTTCTTTAACAAATTAATTTATGGTTAATCACATTCTATAATAAATTGAAATGTTTGATTGTGGATATTAGAGTAACCAAATTCTTTTTTATTGTATTTGTTTAAATTGACCAATTAGAAAACTTGTTTGTAGCGTGTTTAAATAACAAAGATTCTATTTCAGTAAAATGAAGAAATTGAATTTTATACAATAATAGAATATCACAATATGTCTTTTGAAATGTATATCTAGTTGATTGCATTATTGAATTTTTATAACCATTTGATTATATTAAAGTATTATTATAAGAGTTATTTACTTAATTAACAACTATATTAAAGAAAATGCTTATGTTCATCTTTTAAGAAAATAACCGATAATTTTATTGTAAGACAAACCTAACATCATCACATTTTTAACCGTATTTCACTTGTTAGTTGAGCTAATACAGTGTATTGAAGTTGATTAGGACTTAGATTGTATATCAACTTCCTTTTGCTTAATTTGGTTCTTTTTTATAGTAAAAAACAAATATAATATATAATGCGATTTTAACTTCCAGTTCCTACCAATTTTAAACAGCAGCCACCAAAAATTATATTGATTTCAAATTGTTTTTGTATAAAATCGCAACATTCTATTGAACAATGATGTTACAACTTTACAGACAACACTGTCTTTTACTTTAAAAAATAAATATTTGGTATTAAACAATATAATTTTGCTTTGAACTTGACAATACAAAAGTCTACCAGTTTTACTCATACTTGAACAAAAAAAAATATTCAAAATTATCTCAAGAACTCGGTGATCGCGGTGAGTATGAGAGCTGGGTCGATCATGTTGAACATGGTTTTTACCCAATTGATTCCCATCCCTTTCACATTTATCATAAACCCAACAACAAAACCATCTTGGTAGCAAAACCCAATTTTAATCCCGAAGAAAGTAAAGACTGTCATTCCAACATTACCACTTTCAACTGTAATGGAACCACTTCTCTTCCACCCTCCATCAACAGAAGCACTTCCATTGAAACAGCCAGAAACAACCCCATTCTCTATCTTACAAACAACTTCTTCTCCTGAGGTACATACACCTTGTGACACTTCAACATCACCAGAGAATATCCCATTGATAACATACCCGTTTTTTATTGATGCTATTCGAGGCTTCACTGCCCACCCAATTAGTCCATACCCCCCAAGTCCAATAAAGTCGAAAATCGAAAGTGTCCCACACACAACACCTTCAATAATCGACTCAACACTAATTAAAAGACACGTCACTCCTCCAAAAGTCGGAGGAATGTATGGCAAACTCGCACCAACCATAACACTACGAAGACTGTTTGGAATGTTCCGCGCAACCCCAACACCAATAACACTTTTATACGGAGAAACTATGGAAACTTGAATTTTCTTGTTGGTGTGTTCGATGTCGTATTTCTGTCGAGACGCCTCGTCTTTGAGAAGGGTGTAAGCACGTGTAATGTCGTAGTACATCGTGTCTTTTGGGTGGTTATCAGGGTGGTGTTGTACCGTCAGCTCTTGGAACCTCCTCTTTATATCTGCATTGGTCGCATTTCTTGTCACCCCCAAGACGCTGTATGCATCGCTTTGACGGACTGGTATCCAGTTCCGCTGTCCACTTAGCATTAATTGTTATTCTAGTGACAAGTGTTAATTCATAGTTTATAAACTATATTGTCTTTTAAATAAATAAATTAGTTATAATAATTAGAATGTGTAATAATACCAATAACTAATCATTATTGTAATTTTTTTGATAAAAATGTTCATATAATATATATAATAATAATGTAAAAAACGACA